>NC_140660.1:25769320-25978444 GCF_978046115.1 Saccoglossus kowalevskii | reverse complement strand
CGGCAAGAACCCCGAACCCAGCTACGACAAAAGTATTTCGGATGCGGGTTCTATGCTGGTAAATTCTGAATATAACCACTGCACAGTCGATTCAAAACACGAGGAGACCAAAAAAAAAAAAACGGCAGTGACACCTGATGCTGTCATTACATCTATTCATTTCTAAATACATAGATCAAGCATAAAAAGAAGATGACATGCATGAGCGAAGTGAATTACAGTAGGAAAGGAGACGTAACGAAACCAACAAGTGATTAAGCTACGTCGCCCGGGTTTTATTTCTTTGTTGTGAAAAATACTACACACAAGGAGGAAAACGACACAAAGGTAAAAATGACAAGGAGAACTTATCCTACCAGCAACAAAGTTGGATGCCGAACAGGAAAAAAGCAAGCGATCCAGGCAGAGCTCACTAAACTTTATCTCCACTCGATGCGGAAAAGAAGCAGAGTGGATATCCAGCCCTGATGGCGCCGCAATTTGAGCTCGGTCACGTGTTTCGTGACGTAAGGGAAAAGAATCCTGGGGTCACAGGGCTTCCCCTGACCTAGATTCTATCTCTTCGTCATTGGCAGAATCGCTGATTAATGCCTACACAGTTCAAAATAGTCATTTTGACTGACCGGAGTCTACGGTGGGTAATTGAACGTAGTGAATTTTCCACAACACATGCATAAAATGAACAATACATCGTACAATCTTTTGAATATACACTGTAGGCGTAACTCCAAATTAGGTGTCGGGGAAGAGGATAAGTGTCACCTCACAGTCAATCAAAACAAGTCATTGAAAATGACACAGTCCCCGTTAAGTTCTCTTTGTGCTCGTCATATTAAAACAGAGGGGTTGTCACAAGCGTGTCCTTGAAACTTGAGTTCCAAGTTGCGTATACAACAGATTGTTTATTTACATGAAAACACATGTTTCGTGTCATAGTAATATGGCCAAAATAAAAACAGCCATTATTCAGCCATCTTTGATCTGATTATGAAACACACTGATAAGTATGATGTATGTGCCAAATACGAATGAAAATGGTACATAAATTGTGGAAATATAGTAGTAAGGCCAAAAAGTCAGATGGTTGTCAATCGGCCATCCTTGACCAGATTTTGAAACAAATTGTCATGGATATGCATCCTAACATGTATAAAGTACATGTATGTGCCAAATTTGAATGAAAACTGACAGAGCACATCCAAGATACCGCATAAAAAAACAAAAACAAGATGCCTGCCAGTCGACCATCTTTGATCCAATTGCGAAATAAATCGTCATGGACATGTATCCTAACATGTATAATCTATGTACCAAGTTTGATTGACAACTGACGAATCGCTAAATCACTGCATGTGCATATGTCCCAGGGTTCTCCCCAGAAAAAATGCATAGCGCCGGGGCTAATTTGCATAATAATTTGCATATCATTTACATATCTTTCCTTCATTGATTAACAGAACTTATTTACAATTATGAATATTAGTGAGCTCAGTCACAGGGCAAATATTTTTTTTTAATGGAATCAACACATTATGTTTCACAATTTAGAAGAGTTTGAAACATTCTCGAAATACAAATGCTACAGACTAAAAACAAACACAAATACATTATTGTTGCAATTTAATTGTTTTGTAAAACGTTGAAGGAAACGCATTCAAAACGTTAAGCCAGATTTATGTTCACGAATCTCATAATTTTATTCACTCCAAAAACATTCTCCTTCAAAAAATCGATCACATAATTAATTGACGTATTGTTGTAATTTATTATTCGTACCATCAACTTCTAAAACGTTTACAATTACAGTAATGAGCGGACAAATAAAGCTTCAAAACGATCATCAAAGTTACGACGTGACATAACTTACTTGGCCATGTTATACACCAGTTATAGCAATAATTCCTCAACAAATTTTACTTCTTTTTTTTTGATATGAAATGTAAGTAAAATTAGACTTATTTTTATCGGGAGCGATTATTTTTGATCACTTGATCGCTTCGGTAAAAAAAAACAGACCCGCCATGATGTTTGTGAAACATTAGCATGTGTTCTTTGACCCGATGGATCAAGAATTCCATTAACCAATCAAAATGCCGCATGGTAATGCCGGTAGAACCCAAAGTTTTTCGAATGGTAGTGATCATAAAAATTACATTGCGGAAGTAAAGCGATGTCGTAGCACGATGTGTTGGCATCGATTTCAATTGAAAACTGCATGACAGCTTTCGAAAGAGGTGATTTGCAATTTTTAAAAGGTAAATTAGGTCTTGAAAGAAGAGTTTTTACATGATTCGCAATGATAACAGTTCAAATGTATTTTACCAAATCACGCAATAAACACGTTGTTTTTTTCTTGAGTAGCGTAAACTGATCGTGAACTCCGATTTGACCATGTTATATCGAGGTGGAATTGATTTTGAAATAATTTTAGCTTTCAATCTAAAGACTGTGTCTATCGCAGAAAGTATTTACTTACAAACAAAGAGGTGCTAATTCCACAAATTTGACTAGCCGCTACGTATCGTGCGACTAGGTCTATTGTTTATAAATTATAATCCACGACTGGCAGGATGCGTGTCGGTCGGTACGTAATTATACCAACAATCAGACAATAGTCCTCGTCGGAAGCATTTCCGTGGTGGTCACTAATTTTGAGTGACGGTCGGGGCAGACCAGCGTGGCGAACAAAGCTTTTTCACATCTGATATTGGCATGTCAAATAGGAAATCAAGCGCCGAGGTGGGAACACATAGCGACGAGGTCCCAAGTGAAGCGCCGAGATTCACAGGTATAGCGCCGCGGACCTCGGCGCTAAAAAGCCCTGGGGAGAACCCTGTGTCCCACATATGGTACTAGGCACATGCAAAGAATGAACGGAATCGGTCCACAGGATTCTGAAATATGACATTGGATAGACTGACGCACAGACAGACGAACACACGGACGGTCGGATGGACTTCCTCAGGAACTCACGGACGGTCGGGGACATGTATCCTAACATGTATGATCTCTGTACTAAATTTGAATGAAAACTGACAAAGCATGTCCAAAATACGACATTTTCAAAAAACAAGATAGCTGCCAGTCGGCCATCTTTGATCCAATTGAGAAATAAATCATCATGGACATGTATCCTAACATGTATAATCTATGTACCAAGTTTGAATGAAAACTGACAAAGCATGTCCAAAATACAACATTTTCAAAAAACAAGATGGCTGCCAGTTGGCCATTTTGAATCGAATCGCTAAACCACTGCATGTGCACATGTCCCACATAAAGTACTAGGCACATGCAAAGAATGAACAGAATCGGTCCAAGGGATTCTGAGATATGACTCCGGACGGACGCACAGACGCACGGACACACGGACGGACGGAGACAGAATTATAAGTCCCCGTTTTCGGACTTCGTCCGAATGGGGACTAAAAACTGTTCATGTGATAAAAAAAAATATTCAGTATATTTTTAATTTTCTTCGTAACGGAAAATATATTCTGACAGAAGTTTCAAATAAAAACAAACATGAATGCACTGCTTAGTAGAAAATGATCATGGTACAGCACGGTTACTAAAAAAGTACGGTATTGTGGGTACGGTAATGCAATCCAGCCATGCTTCGGCTCACAAGTGAATAACTTTCTTGTTTTCGAAGTGTTGAAATTGTTGATTATTACTCAGTGGTTATTATAATAATGCACGAAAAATAAATTCGTTGAATTGTTATGAAATGCAAGTAAAATTCAACTTAGTTTCATCCTAAGCGAATTCTTTCGGTCACATGTAAACGATTGATGCAACACGATATCCGCCTTGTTATTTGAATGCACACGAGACATGTATCTTGACCAGATAGGTCAAGTCGCTAATTAACCAATCAAAATGCTGGATGGTGCCCACGTGTTCAAATTACCTTGAACATGTTAATGACAGTTCAGCGACCTCATGGTGAACACAACACGAAAGAGATTTACCGATAATGTAGTGCGATCTTTTGGCTTTGACTTCCGTGGGAAAACGACATGATTTTTTTTTAAATCAAGAAATCAGTTGTTTTCAAAAGATAAACTGAGCATCGAAAAAGAATTTAACAGTTTTACGGTGATAACAGCTCATTGTCAAAAACTTGCGACGTATTCATAAGAGTTTTGACAAAGGTTGTTGCAAGAACAAAAGCAGTTTCACAGCGTGTCTGACATCTTATCACTGCTGAACAATAAAGAGGTGTGAATATTTTTAGGCATGTTGTCGAAACAAATGAATAGGATTAGGAACAATGCTGTTTGGACCAGCTGGTCGAAACAAAGTCAGACACGGTCTTGTTGAATTGGGGGTGCGGTAAGTAGTAGGTACTTTTCAATTTTTGTTAAGAACTCTTTAACCCTGAAGCCGAAATCGGGGGTGCGGTTACTAATATGTATGCGGTTTATATTAGGATTTTAACGGTACTATTTATTTTACATTCAACTTGTCAAAAATCAATGAAAATAAATTTCATACAAAACACCCAAATTGTCTTTTCAGCCAAAATTAATTCCAGCTAAAACAAGCCATGCATGGCACAGTCCCTGTTAGTTATCAAATTTAAGAAATATAGTTTTGTTTATAGTAATATAGCTAGAATATAAACATGTCAGGAATATGATTATGATGATTGTTTAACATTAAAATGATTGACATTTGTATCTGATCGTCAAATGAGTATTGAGAGATATTGCTCTGGAACAGCATTAATAAAAACAAAATCAGCCATTTTGAGTACAAGTATAATGAAAATATAAAATTTGAATATAGTCAGTCAAAGCATGTCAGAGATATGGCTCTAGAAGCCCATTCATTAAAACAAAATGGCCACTAGTCAGCCATTCTGAATCCGATCTAAAAAATAAAATAACATGCATCAGGAACCCGTAATGTCTAATATATGTACCAAGTTTGAACAAAATCCATCCATAAATGCTAGAAATGCTTGATATTTGATGATTTTTTAGCACAAAAATGGCCACCATTCAGCCATTTTTAGTAGGATCGTAAAACCCATATATCTGTATATCTATGACATGATGCATAACGAATATTGAAAATTTGAACATAATCAGTCACAGCAAGTCAGAGATATGGCACTAGAACCACATTTATTAAAACAAAATGACCACCAGTCGGCCATTTTGAATCTTATCTGAAAACAAAATCATGTGTATCAAGGTCCTATAATGTTCAACGTATATACCAACTTTGAACAAAATCCATCTGTAAACAGCCGAGAAATGCTTGATTTTGATGATTTTTAGAACAAAAATGGCCATTCGTCCATCTTGAATCAGATCGTGAAACAAATTGACATACATATGTATAATGTCATGTATGATGTATGTGTAAAGTTTGATTGTAATTTCTAAGATACAGGTTCGGACGCATGGACGGACGCATGAACCCACACACGAACACACGGAGGTCGAAAAATAAGTCCCCGTTTTCGGACTGCTGACACACGCACGAAGGTCAAACTGTGTCCAAACGGGAACTAAAAATAGCATGTCACATACTGTGTGTCGAAAATTGAATTTTGATTGGCTATCAAGCAGTCAACTCAATAATTATTAATCTTACCTCACCAGTTCCTACTGGTCCACAGTGTACTACATTTTTCCCCATACATTTCAAAATCTCTTCTGCTGCTGGAAACTCTGTTTCTTTTCCACCGACCATGAACGTTAACGTTGCAGCTTTCGCAGCCCCTACACCTGGAATAACAATTTATGAGTGAATGTTAACATTGCAATTATTGCAGCCCCCACATTTGAAATAACGAGTTGTTAGTGAACAATAATGTTGCAGCTTTCATAGCCTCCACACAAGAAACAAGTTGTGAGTGAATTTTATCAATGCATCTATGCACCAAGTTTTATTAAAAACCAACCTACGGTTCTTGAGATATCATTGGAACGGACAGACACATACACGTCTTACCATCGTTTTAACAACACATATTGGATTAACTTTTAATATAGTTGAAATAACTTAATATAGTTGCGATATGAACTCAATTAAAACGCATTCCTATATAGGGTTGCGTTTTAATTAAACAAAACTTGAATATATAAATTGAACCATATCTTCCCCCTTTACTAAACCTAAGCTTCGGAAACTTGACTTAAATTTGATTAAATATTAATATTAATTATGAAAATAGTCAGGGTCGTCACAATGTACGTCTTGTCGTCACAAGTCGGTGTAAAGTTAAATTGAAGTCGTCACAACGTTGTTACCACACACGCACACATACAGACAGGGTAACTGCAAAGACTCACATTGTGTGCTTCACACAGGATTCAAGATAATGCCATGCAGGGTTTAGCAGCTTTTGCTGTGCTCACTTTAATGAACATAGACATTTCAATTTGGTTTGAATATTTCAATTTAATTTGAATATTTTAATTTGGTTTGAATATTTCAATCTGGTTTGAATGTTTCAATTCAAATATTTCAATTTAATTTGAATATTTTAATTTGGTTTGGGTATTTCAATTTAATTTGAATGTTTCAATTTAATTTGAATATTTCAATTTGGTTTGAATATTTCAATTCAATTTGAATATTTCAATTCGGTTTGAATATTTCAATTCAATTTGAACATTTCAATTTGGTTTGAATCTTCTTAGTATAACACATACCTCCAGACACTGGTGCATCCATAAACACACAGCCTTTTTTCTCAGCCAATGCTGCCATATCTTTAGACACTGCGGGATCTATTGTACTATTGTCAATCAATAAACTGCCTTGCTTCACAGAACTGTTGAATAAAAAATATATAATTACAGAAAATGTTATTTCCATATCATTTAATAAATGACCTTAGCTTTGCACACATGTACACATGATGTGAAATTCGGAGCAGGGCAGTTAGTAAAAAAAAATTCTAACAATAAATTATATTTATGGACCAATAAATTAATGAACCCCATATAAACCAATATTGAACCCCATATAAACCAATATTAAACCCCATATAAACCAATATTAAACCCCATATAAACCAATATTGAACCCCATATCAACCAATATTGAACTCCATATCAACCAATATTGAACCCCATATCAACCAATATTGAACCCCATATCAACCAATATTGAACTCCATATAAACCAATAATAAACTCCATATAAACCAATAATGAACTCCATATAAACCAATATTGAACTCCATATAAACCAATATTGAGCTCCATATAAACCAATATTGAACTCCATATAAACCAATAATGAACTCCATATAAACCAATATTGAACTCCATATCAACCAATAATGAACTCCATATAAACCAATATTGAACTCCATATAAACCTATATTGAACTCCATATAAACCAATAATTAACTCCATATAAACCAATATTGAACCCCATATAAACCAATATTGAACTCCATATAAACCAATATTGAACCCCATATAAACCTATATTGAACTCCATATGAACCAATATTGAACTCCATATAAACCAATATTGAACTCCATATCAACCAATAATGAACTCCATATAAACCAATATTGAACTCCATATAAACCTATATTGAACTCCATATAAACCAATAATGAACTCCATATAAACCAATATTGAACCCCATATAAACCAATATTGAACTCCATATAAACCAATATTGAACTCCATATAAACCTATATTGAACTTCATATAAACCTATATTGAACTGCTATTTAGCTTCATAGTCCTTAGACTTGTCTTCGCCTTTGGGGGAAACATCAATAACTATACAAATTGTATCCAAAATTCAATAAAGGAAACCATGACAACTATTTCGTACTTGTGTTGAAATACATTTTGTAGCGGTGCGTGACATCAGAATATTGTTTAAAATAAAATTGAATCCCAGCCAAATCTATGTCAAAGGGTCAGATTGCGTGCATATAATTAAAGATACAGTCAAACCTGTCTTTAACGGACAGTCAGTGGACTGAGCCAAACTGTCCTTTATAGACAGGTGGTCTTTATATGGAGGTGGCCTAATTTATTCATTCAATCATGAATATTAATTAGGGCGGGAATTTTAAGGGAGATCATAAGCAAAACATAAAAACAAACCTACACATTGTACAATGAATAGGTCTTTTTTTAATAAAAGTCACTCAATTTCATCTGGATAATTACACAGCTTTACTTTTTTACTACAAATTATATCATGTAAATTCACTGAAACCAAATGATTCTGCCCATGGATTCATTGGTGTATTTAATGCACGAGAACGATTGTCAACGATCGGCCGCATAGGCGTTTCAGCTCGGACTTTCACACTCTCGCCATGCAGACTTATTCCCCAGTCTCTTACACATATTCCATCACAGGCGGTAATCAGTCCCATTGTTAGTATTGTCAATTGTACACTGTGACAAAATGCACAGGCAAAGTTGCCGTTTTTGAAAAAACAAACAAACAAGCATTAAAAATGAAGAAGCATTGGTAATAAACAAAATTTACCAAACTCATAACCATTGCTCCAACTCTCGGTGTTGAATCAGAAAGTCAAACGAACCGGAAATGAAACATGATGATCGTACACGCAATTTTACAGTTATTTGTTGCAAGCATCGACGTGTCAAAACTGCCCAAATGAAACAAATTTTCTCGATTGCGCTAGCTTCATTAGCATAGTTTATAACAATCAACAACAAACAACATAGCGACCAAAATAGGTCTGATTTTGCAATCCCGCGATGTAAACGAAATAAACGAATGTTTTGTTATTTTGTTTGGATATTTCATGTCGACAAGGTAAATAAAACATCTCTCTTAATAAAACTGGTTCATTTTTCTTGTTTTCGAGACGGGAGGAATTTGCTCTTCATGTGCGAGACAGTCCACAGAAGTGCTGCTGGCCGGCTGGGGATTGATAGTATAGTACCGATCGGAAACAAGCTAGTTTTTCATTTCAAACTTTGAATGAAACTGTTATAATTTGTTGTTAAAATCTTTCCAGTCTCCAGACGTTACATTCAGTTGATATTCAACTTTTTTATTTACTTTTTCGCAACTTCACAAACCAAGTTGCGATGGACATCCCTGTCTATTAGTATTAGCCCTAAAGATTGCGTACTCGGTAATCTGAACGTAACATATGGCCACTTTCCTGTTAGCGATTCGCAAGTAGCTATTGTCTTTTTTCTGAGATCGTCTGATGGAAATGTTGGTGGTCGTTATACAAAGGTTAAAGTGTGAATAGGTCTACAATAGGGTGGTCGCTGGTCGCGTTGGACAGGTGGTCGCTATATCCAGTGTCTTTAACGTGTAAATTGTGAAGGGACTGTACTAAGGTGGTCACTATGATCAGGTGGCCGCTCTGCACAGGTGGTCGTTAACACAGGTTTGACTGTAGTTGAAACAAAAAGTATTTGAACTTATGACAGCTGTTCAACATCTATGAAAACCAGAAAGACAATTATAAGTCAATGTGAACCTCAGAAATGTTTTGGTAGTCTGAATTTTAAATGCGAGTGAGTGGGCTATATTTCCTTGTTTGTGTCAAAAATAAAGCAAAAATTGTCCGGTTCAATTAAACAAATGGCCACAAAAGCGAGTGTAAAAAATAAACGATTGATAAGCAGAAGCGAGCGTGAGGTTGGGCGAAATGAGTTTTGTAGCCAGGTTACAGACAGTCAATCTGCACAGACGATCTGGGAGAACTAGGCGCGTACACACATACCAGCGTATAGGAGTGCAAGGCAGTGGTCTGCACCGAGACAGTGTATAGGAGTGCAAGGCAGTGGTCTGCCCTGAGACAGTGTATAGGAGTGCAAGGCAGTGGTCTGCACCGAGACAGTGTATAGGAGTGCAAGGGAGTGGTCTGCACTGAGACAGTGTATAGGAGAGCAAGGCAGTGGTCTGCACTGAGACAGTGAATAGGAGTGCAAGGCAGTGGTCTGCACCGAGACAGCGTATAGGAGAGCAAGGCAGTGGTCTGCACTGAGACAGTGTATAGGAGTGCAAGGCAGTGGTCTGCACTGAGACAGTGTATAGGAGTGCAAGGCAGTGGTCTGCACCGAGACAGTGTACAGGAGTGCAAGGCAGTGGTCTGCACCGAGACAGTGTACAGGAGTGCAAGGCAGTGGTCTGCACTGAGACAGTTATAGGAGTGCAAGGCAGTGGTCTGCACTGAGACAGTGTATAGGAGTGCAAGGCAGTGGTCTGCACCGAGACAGTGTACAGGAGTGCAAGGCAGTGGTCTGCACTGAGACAGTTATAGGAGTGCAAGGCAGTGGTCTGCACTGAGACAGTGTATAGGAGTGCAAGGCAGTGGTCTGCACTGAGACAGTGTATTGGAGTGCAAGGCAGTGGTCTGCACTGAGACAGTGTATTGGAGTGCAAGGGAGTGGTCTGCACTGAGACAGCGTATAGGAGTGCAAGGCAGTGGTCTGCACCGAGACAGTGTATAGGAGTGCAAGGCAGTGGTCTGCACCGAGACAGTGTATAGGAGTGCAAGGCAGTGGTCTGCACCGAGACAGTGTACAGGAGTGCAAGGCAGTAGTCTGCACCGAGACAGTGTACAGGAGTGCAAGGCAGTGGTCTGCACTGAGACAGTTATAGGAGTGCAAGGCAGTGGTCTGCACTGAGACAGTGTATAGGAGTGCAAGGCAGTGGTCTGCACTGAGACAGTGTATAGGAGTGCAAGGCAGTGGTCTGCACCAAGACAGCGTATAGGAGTGCAAGGCAGTGGTCTGCACCGAGACAGCATACACATCTTTTTGGCATTCACTACAATGCTACACCACTCCACGCATCAGTCAGTTGTCCACTTTAAATAATTTAAAATATATTTAATATGTGATAAATTTAAATTACTTTACATTTTTATTTATCATGGGCCAGTGATTGTGAAACTTTTTTCCAAGTTTTCTGTATTTTAGTGGCACCAAATCCCTGGTATTGACCACGCTACAAAATAACAACAATAATGAACTCTTTGCCAACCCATAATAAACTCAAGCAAACTTTGTACTCCATATACCTGCTTGGTGATGTCAAACAAAATGTTATTTTGCTCATTATGGGTTGGCGGGTTCGTTTAATATTGTTTAAATAATGAACTCCATATGAACCAATATAAACTCCTTATGGGCCAATAATGAACTCCATATGAACCAATATAAACTCCATACAGGCCAATAATGAGTTCTATATGAACCAATATAAACTCCACATGGGCCAAGAATGTACAAATGTGAAAAATAATCAGATCCATATTGACTAATAATGAACTTTATATGAACCAATATTATATAATGAACTCCATATTGACCAATTACCTTAATATGCCATCACTTCCTGCATATACACTCTGTACATGTGGACTAGATGGTAACATTGTTATAATTCGATCTGTACGCTGTGCAACTTCAGCCGGTGATTCTGCTACCTGTGCTCCTAAGTCTTGTATGGGTGTTATAGCTTCGGGGTAGACATCGTAAACAACGAGTGCGTAACCGTGTTTTATCAAATTCTGTGCCATGGGTCCTCCCATGTTACCTAAACCTATGAATCCTACAGGTGAACCATTTGCCTGAAAAATTTAATTTACAATAAACAATAATTAACACATTAATAAATAACTAACACATAACAGTTCAGAACTTTGAATGTCACTGTTTTTCCTCCTGATTTTTTTTGTATGTGCAAATTGCAAGTGCTAGTACTGACACATACATTGCAGTGCATTTTTGCCACAGAAGTCATATTCATGTTTGGGACTACATGACAAGGCTGTGTGGCCATCTCTCTGTCAAATGGCAATTTTAATGCGCTATCCTGGCTTCAACCAGGCTCGGTCAAACACAAGCACCTGCGGACCTTAATCAATTGTTGGTGAATAAATCTTCGCCAGTGGAATTGGCCTTCCCATTGAGTCTGTGGCACACTCAACCAGTGTATGTTCCAACTTATTTTCTTTTCAGCCTAAGGTAGGATTTAAACTTGGGTCTACCAATCATGAGTCTAATGTGACAACCACTATGTTACTAGTGATTGGTTTTGAAAAATATCAATGGAGGCTTAAGGTAGGATTTGAACTTGGGTCTACCAACGTTGAGTCTAATGTGACAACCACTATGTTACTCAGTGTTCTCCCCAGGATGTAAACAGCGTGCCCGCCACAGTGCTTCGATTTGCCGCCACACCAGTCTGACACCACCACGGTGATTAGCAAGACCGCCACAGTGCTTTTTTCATTGGGATCTTGGTCACGCTGGTCGGCTCGACCGGCACTCAAAATTAGCACACGGAAACGCTTCCGACCAGAACTATTGTCATATTGTTATTATACTTGCGTACCGACCGACACGCATCCTGCCAGTCATGGATAATAATATAGTCGACATAGTCGTGCGATGTGGTATCGGCTTTGAACAATACAAGTCAATTTGTGAAATTAGCACCTCTTTGTTTGTAAGTAAATACTTTCTGACGATAGACGCAGTCTTTAGATTCAAAGCTAAAATTCTTTCTAAATCAATTCCACCCTGATGTAACCTGGGCAAAGCGGAATTCGCAATCAGTTTACGCTACTCAAAAAAAAAAACGTGTTTATTGCGTGATTGGGTAAAATACATTTGAACTGTTATCATCGTGAATCATGTAAAAACTCTTCTTTCAAGACCCTATTTTACCTTTTAAAAATTGCAAATCACGTCTTTCGAAAACCATCATGCAGTTTTTATCTGAAATCCATACCAACACATCGTGCTACGACATCGCTTTACTTCCGCAATGTAATTTTTATGATCACGATCATTTGGAAAACTTCGGGTTCTACCAGCAATACCATGTGTCATTTTGATTGGTAAATGGCGTTTTTGACCCACCGGGTCAAAGGACACATGCCGGTCAACTAATGCGTCACAACTATCATGGCGGGTCTGTATTTTTCAGTGATAGAGTGATCAAAAATAATTACTCCCTATAAAACTAGTTCAAATTTTACGTTTTTTTCATATAAAAAAAAGAGGTATTTCATTTTTGCGCAGCATCATGACTGACTAAGAGGAATTATTGGTATAACCGGTGTATAACATCGCGAAGCAAGTTATGTCACATTGTAACTTTGATGATCGTTTGGAAGTGTTATTTGTTCATTCATTAATACTGTAAATGTAAACGTTGTAGAAGCTGATGGTCAAAATAATAACCAGCAATCCGCCAAATAATTACGTGGTCGATATTTTGAAGGAGAATTTTATAGTAAATAATTTATTTGTTTTTTCTTATTTTGCAGCATTTGCATTTCGAGAATGTTTCATTTTTAAATTCAAACTCTTCTAAATTGTGAAACGTAATATTTTGACTCCAAAAAAAAATTTACACTGTGACGGAGCTCATTAATATTACAAAAGTGCCCAAAATAAAAGTGTTTATAACACTGTGTGAAGCAAATAAATATTTGCCACTTTGTTTTTGAAAATATGTGTTGTTTATTGTGTGGGTGTAAATGTGCTTTGGTCAATTTCCATTATTATGTAAATGATATGCAAATTATATACAAATTAGGACGCCACAGTGGTTTAAATTCCTGGGGAGAACACTGATTTACTAGTGATTGGTCTTGAATTATATCAATGGAGGCTTTCAAACAAGGATGCATTAATCTTTACACTATCAAACAGAGTGATTGTACCAATGTGATGGAAACAAAAGTTTTGTTTTAGGTCTTAGTGACCACCACAGTGGATATCAAGATAAGAAACACAAGTTTTGTTTTAGGCCTTAGTGACCACCACAGTGGATATCAAGATATGAAACACAAGTTTTGTTTTAGGCCTTAGTGACCACCACATTGGATATCAAGATATGAACACAAGTTTTGTTTTAGGCCTTAGTGACCACCACATTGGATATCAAGATATGAACACAAGTTTTGTTTTAGGCCTTAGTGACCTCCACAGTGAATATCAAGATAAAAAGCAGGTTAACATACCTTACTCTGGCTGGAAACTGAAAAAAGAAGGAAAAAAATGTATTAAAATATTATTCAGGTGTTGAATGGTGTGTTACACAAAATGAATGAAATGAAGTTTTACTGCTGTATAACACAGAGAAGATGAGTGAAATTTTAATTAGACCAAATATTATAAACCTATTATAAACATTGTAATAATACTGTAAACCACTTTTTTTTAGCAGAAGACAAATTCAATAATCAACTTAATCAGATTATATTTCGGACTATAATTTAAACAATCTGTGCTGAATTACCGGTATAGATGCATTGTACACGTGATTTGATGTAAATTATACAATGCCATATCCTAGTACGGGTCGTTGGTGTTTCAAAGTGCGAGACAATTCTTTGATTAAGAAAAGTTAATTTTAATACTAGTGTCGTACAGTTTCTGTGGAGTACGTGCCAATGACAACATCAGGGGACCAGCAACTATTGAAGAGCGAACCGCACCAAAGTGGGTCAACGGAACGTGCACACTTTACACACGTACTCAACTGCAAAACGAGTACACACAGCACCACACAAGTACAGATACACCTTACGCACCTGCAAAAGTCCTAACCGGGCCATGGGTACGATGGAAACAGACAAAACGGTAAGACAACAAGCGTGCACTTCTACACAGAGACGCCATTTTGAAACTAGAGGATTATGGGAGTTGTCGCAGAATGACATTTGGCCTTAGATTGACCTCAATTCACTGTGACTTCGCACTGCGAAAGTATAAATTGCTTGGCTTTGTTTTTCACACGGATATTCACGAGGCTAAAGGTTCGTTAATTTGTGAAAGAAACAATAAATTCAATTGTTTAATATTCACCGGGTCTTAGGGTATGACTATGTAATTATCAGCTCAGCGAAGACACAAGTCGTATCATAGAATTGTAAATCCTTATTTGGTTCTATATATACAGTAGTGTGTCCCCGTGTATTTATGCGCTATGCAAATATTTGGCCCGTTTTTCACATTTGCACATTGTTGGTCTGTATAGTGTTTATATTGAGTTTATTTTGACCATTGACTGGTGAACTGATTCCGTTCAACTTTTAAATCAGACCAATTTCCACATACTAGTATCAAACAATGGCCGTTTTTTTCTCGGTTGTATTCTTTAAACCAGAACGGGAAATCGAAATGGGATTTTTGTACTCAAAAAACAAAACGAAAATGACTTTCACAGTATCCGGTGTACAAAAGTACGACCACGCGTGTTACAGTGCGTTGTTTTCAAATAGTCTACGTACACACGGTGTTTAGGGTTATTAAATAGAAACAAAAAACAAAATGATATGTTTGTTTTCTTCCAAATTGATTTTGTAATCTCCTTTGCAATTTCCAGGTGAATATGTCTCCCATTATACATGACGTTTAAAATTCCGAGGAATCTCAAATATGGCTTCCTATCGATGTTTTTACTTGGAATGAGTTATTTATTTTTTTTGCAAATGTTTGTAAGCATTGGGAATTGAGTCCCAAGCCACGATAACGACACACGCTAAAACGCAAAGGCTCATGGGTAAACTCTTGTTTGTAAACAATGACACGCTATGACCATCTGACGCATGCGCAGGTGACTACTCCCCCGCTTTAACTACTAGTATATCATGAAGCTAAAAATAAATATGTTTAACTTCTCAGGTGAATTCTCCCTTTCCAGTGGTCATTTAGCTGGTGAACATGTGTGTTAAAGAGGTATTTCTGTCAAAATTATGTGACAAAGATTTATTTTCAATTGTATTACATTCAGAACACCTACTGATTAGTTTGATCCCCATGAGAAATGTTAAATCAGTTGTTATGGCAACACATGTAGAAATATTGGAGCACGTGGTGTCTAATCACTAAATTAAACTTTTTGCAAGTGTTGCGTCTCTAAATTCAATTTCAAGATATTTTTGAATAAGATTTCACATGAACTATTAAAATTCAAAGTCCGATTATGCTTACAGTTGTCAACGAGATGTTTTCCATATACATGTATTAAAAATGTGAATGCAGCTCTAATGCAAACGTGCAAGTCATAAATGTGAAAACACAAAACCAGTTTGCTCATTGCTACCTAAATTTACATATAATTTTACAATCGTAGCCTCTCGTGGGTTTCTTGTGTATGTAATATGCTGTCCAATGACGTCAGCAATTAGGCTTGTTTGAAGTTCGTGGAGATATGAATCAAATAAATACAACATTGCCAGAATTTGTGCGCTACAAACCAGATATTTACTTACCATGCAGACTTATGATAGATATGATTGAGTTAGTATAATGATTGACTTTTTATGAATAAAACGGTAGATTTAATGTCACACATCACGTGATACTAAAACCTGCAAGTTGTTTACAGACGATTTTTCTCTCATTCTCGATTTTTGTGAATGTTAGTTTTAACACATGTCTGTTTGGTCAAGAGGTCCAGCATCAATGTCGATAATCTAATAGGAATCATTGTCAGTTTCCACTGCACCATGAGGTGGGTCGTGTTCTTTCTATTATGGCAATGTCAATGTCCAATGAGACACACAAGTTATTTATTCACCCTTGAATGTACCCCATTGATGGTATTTTCGGACGAGACACTCAACAACCACTTATTTTTGCAGTCATTATTATTTTTGTTGTCTTCTGTGAGAAATGTCGTGTGAGTTAGACTAAATGCCGCCTTATCGTGAGACTTCCTTTAGGTGCAATTCAGAATGGTTGTGGGTCCCATTTATGAAAAAGCTACTCAAGACTAGCAGGGTTACCATAGCAATGTACAGAACTGTGTATTTCCATCTTATTTAATAAGATGCCAATTCACTGACTCACTGGAGATTCAAACTACAGATTAAATCATATTATTATACATCTGTCATCGTAACATAAGTTACAGCGTGCCATAATTTTGCTGTAATGCACTGGATATTACAGGCATCATCCTACAATAATAGAAAATGCGAATTCTGAATATATAAACGATTATGCGCACAAGTGTCTTCTAATAATAAATATAAACATTGCAGCCCCCCCCCCCCAGTTTGACCAAACCCCACAAAAAGAAGTTCGCTAAATCTTTCTGGATTTTGGCCATTCGCATGATGTATCCTTGGAAGGAAAAGATGCATCTCTCAGTACACATGTCTGTCAATACTCCCCCTGTACTGTCTTCGTGCATACTTTGCGATACCCTTGTAATGACCTCATATTATTTCTAGAACTAATTAATAGTATATTCTTTATCATTTTATTAAGAAACCTTTTTCTAAGTGACATCGCCATGGTTTTGTATATTGTAGAATTGTGACAGGTCAAAAAACAAAAGAACACAGCAATATAGCTGCAGCCATTGAGGGCATAGTTCATTATGAGCCACTTAATCACACAGACCTCCCTGTCAGCGTACTAGAATGAAAATAGATGATAAATAGAGACATTGTCCACAATAAATAGTGTGCAATATCATTGCAGTACTTTTTTTTATTCACAGATATACATGTACTCACACCAGGCTATATTTCAATAAAAATACAGAAATAAATGACTACGCAGTAATCAAAAATCACTTCCTGGTCCCATTAAATTTATATTGTGCAAAATTGTAACAACTTTTAAGAACAGACTACTTTCACTGGAATAATTTTTTGCTGAAAAGACTTCTTGGGTATTTTGTATGGAATTTATTTTCACTGATTTTTGGTGAGTTGAATGTAAAATACAGTGTATAGGAAAAAAGGTATATTTGCTGGATTTTATTTTCACTAAATCATCCCTTCAGTAAAAATAGGCAAAATTAATTCCAAGCAAAAATATAGTATCTCACAGTATCAATACATTTATGTAACAGGTGAGCTATTTAGAAAAGAAACAAGCAGCCTATCGGCTGAGATAGCTCCGCTGTTAGCAATGCACATTTCAATTAAAGAACTGAAGACATCTTTAGAAAATGAACAATATGTATAGTATCAAAGCAATCGGACTTGCAGTTTTTAACAAGAAGTCGAAAATATCACTTTCTACCAAAAATGACAAAAATATTCACCAAAATTAGAGAATTGAAGATATCATCACAAAATGAACAAATCTGAGAAAGGTCTACATGTAGTATCTATATATGTAATATCAAAGCAATTGAACTTTTGGTTTTTAACAAGAAGTCGAAAATATCACTTTTTACCAAAAATGACAAAAATATTCACCAAAATTAGAGAATTGAAGATATCATCACAAAATGAACAAATCTGAGAGAGGTCCACATGTAGTACCTATATATGTAATATCAAAGCAATCGAACTTACAGTTTTTAACAAGAAGTCGAAAATATCACTTTCTACCAAAAATGACAAAAATATTCACCAAAATTAGAGAATTGAAGATATCATCACAAAATGAACAAATCTGAGAGAGGTCCACATGTAGTACCTATATATGTAATATCAAAGCAATCGAACTTACAGTTTTTAACAAGAAGTCGAAAATATCACTTTTTACCAAAAATGACAAAAATATTCACCAAAATTAGAGAATTGAAGATATCATCACAAAATGAACAAATCTGAGAAAGGTCTACATGTAGTATCTATATATGTAATATCAAAGTAATTGAACTATTGGTTTTTAACAAGAAGTCGAAAATATCACTTTTTACCAAAAATATTCACCAAAATTAGAGAATTGAAGATATCATCATGAAATGAACAAACCTAAGAAAGTATCAAAGCATTCAGGCTTGTAGTTTTCAAGAAGAAGTTGAAAAAGTAAAACATTGACACGGACGACGGACGGACAATCACTCATATGATAAGCACCGCTCGACAAAGTCGACAGCGGAGCTAAAAAATATTTGTGTAAAGACATAGCTTAAAAAAATGTATAAATCTTTTGTGGCGGTGTGGCAATCGTGTAGTTTAATTATCAAAAAATATCTATGCTTGCTTTATTTTCAATCATTTTAAACACTTTGTATATTGTGAAATGCCACTGTATTTTAGTTTTAATAAAAATAATTCCTATTTATGAGTTTTTTCTTCAATGTAATCAGTACCAGACGTCATATAGAACATAATAATAAAATTCGTAAAAACTTAGCAGAAATATTACAAACTTGTCAATTGACAAGTCATTGTCAATGACACGTCCCCGTTCCGTTCATATTTGAGTGACATATACATTCAAAGCAGATCATGACCGAAATGTACCTGCATATGTACAACACATTGTACTAAATCTGAACAAAATCTATCCATGCATGACTGAGATCCGGTTCCGGAATTGTGAAAATACGTGATTTTGATGTACTTTCGGCCTTAAAATTGCCATCATTCAGCTATTGTTAAGCGGATCATGAAACAAATTCACATATCTAATTGTGACATGATGTACCATGTGTGTGAAGTTTGAACTTGATCAATCCAGACATGTCTTGGATACGGATCCAGAACTGAATTCTTTAAAACAAAATGGCCGCCAGTCTGCCATTTTGAACTTGATCCGAAAAAAAAAATGACGTGCATCAAGGTCCTATTATGTTTAATGTATGTACCAAATTTGAACGAAATCCGTCCATGCATAACTGAGATCCGGGTCCGGAATGATGAAAATGTGAGATTTCAATGCATTTTCTGCCTTAAAGCGGCCGCCATTTGGCTATCGTTAATGAGATCATGAAACAAATGCAAATACATATTTGTGACATGATGTACCTTGTGTGTGTGAAGTCTGAACTCGATCAATCCAAGCATGACTCAGATACGGATCCAGAACTGAATTCTTTAAAACAAAATGGCCGCCAGTCGGCCATTTCGAACTTGATCCGAAAAACAAAATGACGTGCATCAAGGTCCTATTATATTTAATGTATGTACCAAATTTGAACAAAATTCGTCCATGCATAACTGAGATCCGGGTCCGGAATGGTGAAAATGTGCGATTTTGATGCATTTTTGGCCTTAAAATGGCCGCTATTCGGCTATCTTTAATCGGATCATGAAAAAAATGCATGTGCTTATGTCCCATATAATGTGTGATGTATGAGTGAAGTTTGAGCTTAATCGGTCCATGCATGTTCGAGATACAGGTGATCATGGACGCACAGACGCACGCACGCACACACGCACGCACACACACAGGGCAAAACATAAGTCCCCATTTTCGGACTACGTCCGAACGGGGACTAAAAACCTAACAAATAACAAATATATGAGTAGATAACAAACTAACAATGGTCTACGCATTTTGCATGGAAAATAGAAAAAAGTCATAATTACCGGTACATACAAACAAGCAGCCTCTCAGCTGAGATAGCTCCGCTGTTAGCAATGCACATTTCAATTAAAAAACTGAAGATATCATTAGAAAATGAACAAATCTGAGAGAGGTCCACCTAAGGTACCTATATGTATAGTATCAAAGCAATCAGACTTTCAGTTTTTAACAAGAAGTCAAAAATATCACTTTACACCAAAAATGACAAAAATATTCATCAAAATTAGAGAATTAAAGATATCATTACAAAATGAACAAATCTAAGTGGGTCTGCCCAAGGTACATATACACCAAGTATCAAAGCAATAAGAATTGTAGTTTTCAAGAAGAAGTTGAAAATGTAAAAAGTTGACACAGACAACGACGGACAATCACTCATATGATAAGCTCTACTCGACAAAGTCAACAACAAAGCTAAAAATTAATGTTCAAGTTCCTCAAATAATACTACATGTACTTTATTAATCTCATTGTCCCTTACAAAATAAAATAACATGAATTGTATAAAAGTTCCACAAAAATAATAATACAACAACATATCTAAGCAAAATTTGGCAAGAAAACTACTAGCCATTGTATCCCTCAATTAATACTACATGTACTGTATTAATCTCATTGTCCCTTACAGAATAAAATAAAATGAATTGTCTAAAAGTTCTCATAAAATAATAAAAGATCCTAACTGCAGTTAGACAGTTTAAAATATCATTTTTCACCAACCAAAATATTTACTGAAAGTAGAAAATAAAACTTGTTGACACGAAATGAAAAAAAAAAATAATCAGATCCAAGATTTCTGCATATAAAATTTTAAAGAAGTCATGAAAATACAAGTAAATTCATTCACAGTCAGGTATGCTAATACATTAGAACTGACCTGCCTGCTTTTAACATGAAATTACAGGTTGCCATGACACTGACCTGAGGCCACAGCCTCATTTAATTACAGCGGTCAATTTAATTTTGTTTTGTAATAAATCAACAGCTGCCATTATATTTTACATCACTGTAGATGGACAGGAAACTGTCTAGCTCTCAACGATCTTCAGTCTTTGTTTGGAAACAACCATATAAATCAACAAGAGATAATTTGGCTCCAATCACATCTTTCACAATGAGTTGATTCACTTCCATAAATCTGAAAACTAGAAATAAATATAAATCAGATAATTTGGCTCCAGTCACATATTTCACAATGAGTTGGTTCACTTCAATGGAGTAATTGATTTAAGCAAATAAAAATAATATCTAATGTTCTAATTTAAGACAATATTTACCTTTAACTTTTAAATTTACTTTGATGAAAATGGTGATACAAATTTCAACAGATCTTTCCTCTTTATATTCTCTAACAAATCTTCCAACAACTTTGTGTTGCCAACGCTGATTTTGTTATCTTCAAGCAAACATTTAAACACATCAAATGCCTTTTCTTTTTTCTCTAAATCCCCTATTGGTAACAGCCCTAGAACATCGCCACATAGCTCTTTCATGTCTTTCAATTCATCTGTAAAAAGTGACACAAGTCAATATGTGCATGGCAAATATCAGTGACGATTCCCTCAATTTTGTAATGTATGAAATAGCTAAATATACCTTGTAGAAAATGTGAATGATAATTTATATTTGGCAGACATGCTCACTACTGTGGTATTATGCTGTAATTTAAATTTAAAACATGAAAAAGATCAGAAAATAGCATGTTGATAACCAAATGTTATTACTAATTTACCTTCCCTTATTTCCTTAGCAATATCAAAGAGCATCTTTTTGAATTCCGTTTCTCTTAAATCTTCTGGATTCTTTGATGAAGAGGCACCTTCAGTTAAGCAATCTTCTAAAGTGACAATAATAAACAATTCAAATGAATATCCATATTTACAATGCTAAACAGTGGATTTTGGGGTTTAATAAAAATGTTTATTGATATGACAAATTAATAAAACTATTGAACTATGAAATACTTTACAAATAAACTCAAATGTTTAATATACACAATCATTATAGCATAATTCATATGTCAATGCATTATTCTACTTCATACTGAACTGACTAACCCTAATTAAACATACCATCAATATGACACCAACTATCAGCACAATCCATCCACACTTGTGATATATCTACACTATACTAAATAAGTACACAGCAAACACTGAACTCACTATACACTATGATACTAGTTGTAAGTACAGACTTTACATACATACCGGTAGTACTGATCACATCATACCAACAACATGCTATCAGCACAATCCATCCACACTTGTGATATATCTACACTATACTAAATAAGTACACAGCAAACACTGAAGTCACTTTACATTATGATACTAGCTGTAAGTACAGACTTTACATACATAGTACTGATCACATCATACCAACAACATGCTATCAGCACAATCCATCCACACTTGTGATATATCTACACTATACTGAATAAGTACACAGCAAACACAGAACTCACTATACACTATGATACTAGCTGTAAGTAAAGACTTTACATACATAGTACTGATCACATCATACCAACAACATGCTATCAGCACAATCCATCCACACTTGTGATATACCTACACTATACTAAATAAGTACACAGCAAGCACTGAACAAACTATACACTATGATACTAGCTGTAAGTAAAGACTTTACATACATAGTACTGATCACATACCAACAACATGCTATCAGTACAATCCATCCACACTTGTGATATATCTACTCTATATACTCATGACTGCACCTACCTATCACTGATCACACCATACCAACTACATAATACCAGCTGTTGGTACAATCTATCCACACTTGTGATATATCTACTCTATATACTCATGACTGTACCTACCTATAACTGATCACACCATACCAACTACATAATACCAGCTGTTGGTACAATCTATCTACACTTGTGATATATCTACTCTATATACTCATGACTGTACCTACCTATCACTGATCAAACCATACCAACTATATGATACCAGCTGTTGGTATAATCTATCCACACTTGTGATATATCTATTCTATATACTCATGACTGTACCTACCTATCACTGATCAAATCATACCAACTATATGATACCAGCTGTTGGTACAATCTATCCATACTTGTGATACATCTACTCTATATACTCATGACTGTACCTACCTATCGCTGATCCCACCATACCAACTATATGATATCAGCTGTTGGTACAATCTATCCACACTTGTGATATATCTACTCTATATACTCATGACTGTACCTATCTATCACTGATCAAACCATACCAACTATATGATACCAGCTGTTGGTATAATCTATACACACTTGATATAGCTATTCTATATACTCATGACTGTACCTACTTATCACTGATCCCACCATACCAACTATATGATATCAGCTGTTGGTACAATCTATCCACACTTGTGATATATCTACTCTATATACTCATGACTGTACCTACCTATCACTGATCAAACCATACCAACTATATGATACTATCTGTTGGTACAATCTATCCACACTTGTGATATATCTACTCTATATACTCATGACTGTACCTACCTATCACTGATCAAACCATACCAACTATATGATACTATCTGTTGGTACAATCTATCCACACTTGTGATATATCTACTCTATATACTCATGACTGTACCTACCTATCACTGATCAAACCATACCAACTATATGATACTATCTGTTGGTACAATCTATCCACACTTGTGATATATCTACTCTATATACTCATGACTGTACCTACCTATCACTGATCAAACCATACAACAATATAATACCAACTGTTGGTACAATCTATCCACACTTGTGATATATCTAATCCATATACTCATGACTGTACCTACCTGTCACTGATCACACCATACCAACTATATTATACCAGCTGTTGGTATAATCTATCCACACTTGTGATATATCTATTCTATATACTCATGACTGTACCTACCTATCACTGATCCCACCATACCAACAATATGATATCAGCTGTTGGTACAATATATCCACACTTGTGATATATCTACTCTATATACTCATGACTGTACCTACCTATCACTGATCAAACCATACAACAATATAATACCAACTGTTGGTACAATCTATCCACACTTGTGATATATCTACTCTATATACTCATGACTGTACCTACCTATCACTGATCCCACCATACCAACTATATGATATCAGCTGTTGGTACAATCTATCCACACTTGTGATATATCTACTCTATATACTCATGACTGTACCTACCTATCACTGATCAAACCATACAACAATATAATACCAACTGTTGGTACAATCTATCCACACTTGTGATATATCTACTCTATATACTCATGACTGTACCTACCTATCACTGATCCCACCATACCAACTATATGATATCAGCTGTTGGTACAATCTATCCACACTTGTGATATATCTACTCTATATACTCATGACTGTACCTACCTATCACTGATCCCACCATACCAACAATATGATATCAGCTGTTGGTACAATCTATCCACACTTGTGATATATCTACTCTATATACTCATGACTGTACCTACCTATCACTGATCAAACCATACCAACTATATGATACTATCTGTTGGTACAATCTATCCACACTTGTGATATATCTACTCTATATACTCATGACTGTACCTACCTATCACTGATCAAACCATACTAACTATATGATATCAGCTGTTGGTACAATCTATCCACACTTGTGATATATCTACTCTATATACTCATGACTGTACCTACCTATCACTGATCAAACCATACCAACTATATGATACCAGCTGTTGGTATAATCTATACACACTTGATATATCTATTCTATATACTCATGACTGTACCTACCTATCACTGATCCCACCATACCAACTATAGGATATCAGCTGTTGGTACAATCTATCCACACTTGTGATATATCTACTCTATATACTCATGACTGTACCTACCTATCACTGATCAAACCATACCAACTATATGATACTATCTGTTGGCACAATCTATCCACACTTGTGATATATCTACTCTATATACTCATGAATGTACCTACCTATCACTGATCAAACCATACTAACTATATGATACCAGCTGTTGGTATAATCTATCCACACTTGTGATATATCTATTCTATATACTCATGACTGTACCTACCTATCACTGATCCCACCATACCAACAATATGATATCAGCTGTTGGTACAATCTATCCACACTTGTGATATATCTACTCTATATACTCATGACTGTATCTACCTGTCACTGATCACACCATACCAACTATATGATATCAGCTGTTCGTACAATCTATCCACACTTGTGATATATCTACTCTATATACTCATGACTGTACCTACCTATCACTGATCAAACCATACTAACTATATGATACCAGCTGTTGGTATAATCTATCCACACTTGTGATATATCTATTCTATATACTCATGACTGTACCTACCTATCACTGATCCCACCATACCAACAATATGATATCAGCTGTTGGTAAAATCTATCCACACTTGTGATATATCTACTCTATATACTCATGACTGTACCTACCTATCACTGATCACACCATACCAACTACATAATACCAGCTGTTGGTACAATCTATCCACACTTGTGATAAATTTACTCTAAATACTCATGACTGTACCTACCTATCACTGATCCCACCATACCAACAATATGATATCAGCTGTTGGTACAATCTATCCACACTTGTGATAAATCTACTCTATATACTCATAACTGTACCTACCTATCACTGATCAAACCATACCAACTATATGGTACCAGTTGTTGGTACAATCTATCCACACTTGTGATATATCTACTCTATATACTCATGACTGTACCTACCTATCACTGATCACACCATACCAACTATATGATACTATCTGTTGGTACAATCTATCCACACTTGTGATATATCTACTCTATATACTCATGACTGTACCTACCTATCACTGATCACACCATACCAACTATATGATACTATCTGTTGGTACAATCTATCCACACTTGTGATATATCTACTCTATATACTCATGACTGTACCCATCTATCACTGATCAAACCATATCAACTATATGATACCAGCTGTTGGTACAATCTATCCACACTTGCGATATATCTACTCTATATACTCATGACTGTACCTACCTATCGCTGATCCCACCATACCAACTATATGATATCAGCTGTTGGTACAATCTATCCACACTTGTGATATATCTACTCTATATACTCATGACTGTACCTACCTATCACTGATCAAACCATACCAACTATATGATACCAGCTGTTGGTACAATCTATCCACACTTGTGATAAATCTACTCTATATACTCATGACTGTACCTACCTATCACTGATCAAACCATACCAACTATATGGTACCAGCTGTTGGTACAGTCTATCCACACTTGTGATATATCTACTCTATATACTCATGACTGTACCTACCTGTCACTGATCAAACCATACCAACTATATGATACCAACTGTTGGTACAATCTATCCACACTTGTGATATATCTAATCCATATATTCATGACTGTACCTACATTGTACCTGTCACTGATCACACCATACCAACTATATTATACCAGCTGTTGGTACAATCTATCCACACTTGTGATATATCTACTCTATATACTCATGACTGTACCTACCTATCACTGATCAAACCATACCAACTATATGATACTATCTGTTGGTACAATCTATCCACACTTGTGATATATCTACTCTATATACTCATGACTGTACCTACCTGTCACTGATCACACCATACCAACTATATGATACTATCTGTTGGTACAATCTATCCACACTTGTGATATATCTACTCTATATACTCATGACTGTACCTACCTATCACTGATCACACCATACCAACTATATGATACTATCTGTTGGTACAATCTATCCACACTTGTGATATATCTACTCTATATACTCATGACTGTACCTACCTATCACTGATCACACCATACCAACTATATGATACTATCTGTTGGTACAATCTATCCACACTTGTGATATATCTACTCTATATACTCATGACTGTACCTACCTATCACTGATCACACCATACCAACTATATGATACTATCTGTTGGTACAATCTATCCACACTTGTGATATATCTACTCTATATACTCATGACTGTACCCACCTATCACTGATCAAACCATATCAACTATATGATACCAGCTGTTGGTACAATCTATCCACACTTGCGATATATCTACTCTATATACTCATGACTGTACCTACCTATCGCTGATCCCACCATACCAACTATATGATATCAGCTGTTGGTACAATCTATCCACACTTGTGATATATCTACTCTATATACTCATGACTGTACCTACCTATCACTGATCAAACCATACCAACTATATGATACCAGCTGTTGGTACAATCTATCCACACTTGTGATAAATCTACTCTATATACTCATGACTGTACCTACCTATCACTGATCAAACCATACCAACTATATGGTACCAGCTGTTGGTACAGTCTATCCACACTTGTGATATATCTACTCTATATACTCATGACTGTACCTACCTGTCACTGATCAAACCATACCAACTATATGATACCAACTGTTGGTACAATCTATCCACACTTGTGATATATCTAATCCATATATTCATGACTGTACCTACATTGTACCTGTCACTGATCACACCATACCAACTATATTATACCAGCTGTTGGTACAATCTATCCACACTTGTGATATATCTACTCTATATACTCATGACTGTACCTACCTATCACTGATCACACCATACCAACTATATGATACCATCTGTTGGTACAATCCGTCCACACTTGTGATATATCTACTCTATATACTCATGACTGTACCTACCTATCACTGATCATACCATACCAACTATATGATACCAGCTGTTGGTACAATCCATTCACACTTTTGATACACCGACTCTACTCATGACTGTACCTACCTATCACTGATCATACCATACCAACTATATGATATCAGCTGTTGGTACAATCTATCCACACTTGTGATATATCTCCTCTATATACGCATGACTGTACCTACCTATCACTGATCATACCATACCAACTATATGATACCAGCTGTTGGTACAATCTATCCACATATTTGATACACCTACTCTATATACTCATGACTGTACCTACCTATCACTGATCATACCATACCAACTATATGATACCAGCTGTTGGTACAATCTATCCACATATTTGATACACCTACTCTATATACTCATGACTGTACCTACCTATCACTGATTATACCATACCAACTATATGATACCAGCTGTTGGTACAATCAATCAACACTTGTGATATATCTACTCTATATACTCATGACTGTACCTACCTATCACTGATCACACCATACCAACTACATGATACCAGCTGTTGGTACAATCTATCCACACTTGTGATATATGTACTCTATATACTCATGACTGTACCTACCTATCACTGATTAAACCATACCAACTATATGATACCATCTGTTGGTACAATCTGTCCACACTTGTGATATATCTACTCTATATACTCATGACTGTACCTACCTATCACTGATCAAACCATACCAACTATATGGTACCAGCTGTTGGTACAGTCTATCCACACTTGTGATATATCTACTCTATATACTCATGACTGTACCTACCTGTCACTGATCAAACCATACCAACTATATGATACCAACTGTTGGTACAATCTATCCACACTTGTGATATATCTAATCCATATATTCATGACTGTACCTACATTGTACCTGTCACTGATCACACCATACCAACTATATTATACCAGCTGTTGGTACAATCTATCCACACTTGTGATATATCTACTCTATATACTCATGACTGTACCTACCTATCACTGATCACACCATACCAACTATATGATACCATCTGTTGGTACAATCCGTCCACACTTGTGATATATCTACTCTATATACTCATGACTGTACCTACCTATCACTGATCATACCATACCAACTATATGATACCAGCTGTTGGTACAATCCATTCACACTTTTGATACACCGACTCTACTCATGACTGTACCTACCTATCACTGATCATACCATACCAACTATATGATATCAGCTGTTGGTACAATCTATCCACACTTGTGATATATCTCCTCTATATACGCATGACTGTACCTACCTATCACTGATCATACCATACCAACTATATGATACCAGCTGTTGGTACAATCCATCCACATATTTGATACACCTACTCTATATACTCATGACTGTACCTACCTATCACTGATCATACCATACCAACTATATGATACCAGCTGTTGGTACAATCTATCCACATATTTGATACACCTACTCTATATACTCATGACTGTACCTACCTATCACTGATTATACCATACCAACTATATGATACCAGCTGTTGGTACAATCAATCAACACTTGTGATATATCTACTCTATATACTCATGACTGTACCTACCTATCACTGATCACACCATACCAACTACATGATACCAGCTGTTGGTACAATCTATCCACACTTGTGATATATGTACTCTATATACTCATGACTGTACCTACCTATCACTGATTAAACCATACCAACTATATGATACCATCTGTTGGTACAATCTGTCCACACTTGTGATATATCTACTCTATATACTCATGACTGTACCTACCTATCACTGATCACACCATACCAACTACATGATACCAGCTGTTGGTACAATCTATCCACACTTGTAACATGTCTACTCTACATGCTCATGACTGTACCTACCTATCACTGATCATACCATACCAACTATATGATACCATCTGTTGGTACAATCCAGCCACACTTGTGATATATCTACTCTATATACCCATGACTGTACCTACCTATCACTGATCATACCATACCAACTATATGATACCAGCTGTTGGCACAATCTATCCACACTTGTGATATATCTACTCTATATACTCATGACTGTACCTACCTATCACTGATTAAACCATACCAACTATATGATACCATCTGTTGGTACAATCCGTCCACACTTGTGATATATCTACCTTATATACTCATGACTGTACCTACCTATCACTGATCAAACCATACCAACTATATGATACTATCTGTTGGTACAATCTATCCACACTTGTGATATATCTACTCTATATACTCATGACTGTACCTACCTATCACTGATCAAACCATACTAACTATATGATACCAGCTGTTGGTATAATCTATCCACACTTGTGATATATCTATTCTATATACTCATGACTGTACCTACCTATCACTGATCCCACCATACCAACAATTTGATATCAGCTGTTGGTACAATCTATCCACACTTGTGATATATCTACTCTATATACTCATGACTGTACCTACCTGTCACTGATCACACCATACCAACTATATGATATCAGCTGTTCGTACAATCTATCCACACTTGTGATATATCTACTCTAAATACTCATGACTGTACCTACCTATCACTGATCAAACCATACTAACTATATGATACCAGCTGTTGGTATAATCTATCCACACTTGTGATATATCTATTCTATATACTCATGACTGTACCTACCTATCACTGATCCCACCATACCAACAATATGATATCAGCTGTTGGTACAATCTATCCACACTTGTGATATATCTACTCTATATACTCATGACTGTACCTACCTATCACTGATCACACCATACCAACTGCATAATACCAGCTGTTGGTACAATCTATCCACACTTGTGATAAATTTACTCTATATACTCATGACTGTACCTACCTATCACTGATCCCACCATACCAACAATATGATATCAGCTGTTGGTACAATCTATCCACACTTGTGATAAATCTACTCTATATACTCATAACTGTACCTACCTATCACTGATCAAACCATACCAACTATATTATACCAGCTGTTGGTACAATCTATCCACACTTGTGATATATCTACTCTATATACTCATGACTGTACCTACCTATCACTGATCACACCATACCAACTATATGATACTATCTGTTGGTACAATCTATCCACACTTGTGATATATCTACTCTATATACTCATGACTGTACCTACCTATCACTGATCACACCATACCAACTATATGATACTATCTGTTGGTACAATCTATCCACACTTGTGATATATCTACTCTATATACTCATGACTGTACCTACCTATCACTGATCACACCATACCAACTATATGATACTATCTGTTGGTACAATCTATCCACACTTGTGATATATCTACTCTATATACTCATGACTGTACCCATCTATCACTGATCAAACCATATCAACTATATGATACCAGCTGTTGGTACAATCTATCCACACTTGCGATATATCTACTCTATATACTCATGACTGTACCTACCTATCGCTGATCCCACCATACCAACTATATGATATCAGCTGTTGGTACAATCTATCCACACTTGTGATATATCTACTCTATATACTCATGACTGTACCTACCTATCACTGATCAAACCATACCAACTATATGATACCAGCTGTTGGTACAATCTATCCACACTTGTGATAAATCTACTCTATATACTCATGACTGTACCTACCTATCACTGATCAAACCATACCAACTATATGGTACCAGCTGTTGGTACAGTCTATCCACACTTGTGATATATCTACTCTATATACACATGACTGTACCTACCTGTCACTGATCAAACCATACCAACTATATGATACCAACTGTTGGTACAATCTATCCACACTTGTGATATATCTAATCCATATATTCATGACTGTACCTACATTGTACCTGTCACTGATCACACCATACCAACTATATTATACCAGCTGTTGGTACAATCTATCCACACTTGTGATATATCTACTCTATATACTCATGACTGTACCTACCTATCACTGATCACACCATACCAACTATATGATACTATCTGTTGGTACAATCTATCCACACTTGTGATATATCTACTCTATATACTCATGACTGTACCTACCTATCACTGATCACACCATACCAACTATATGATACTATCTGTTGGTACAATCTATCCACACTTGTGATATATCTACTCTATATACTCATGACTGTACCTACCTATCACTGATCACACCATACCAACTATATGATACTATCTGTTGGTACAATCTATCCACACTTGTGATATATCTACTCTATATACTCATGACTGTACCTACCTATCACTGATCACACCATACCAACTATATGATACTATCTGTTGGTACAATCTATCCACACTTGTGATATATCTACTCTATATACTCATGACTGTACCTACCTATCACTGATCACACCATACCAACTATATGATACTATCTGTTGGTACAATCTATCCACACTTGTGATATATCTACTCTATATACTCATGACTGTACCCACCTATCACTGATCAAACCATATCAACTATATGATACCAGCTGTTGGTACAATCTATCCACACTTGCGATATATCTACTCTATATACTCATGACTGTACCTACCTATCGCTGATCCCACCATACCAACTATATGATATCAGCTGTTGGTACAATCTATCCACACTTGTGATATATCTACTCTATATACTCATGACTGTACCTACCTATCACTGATCAAACCATACCAACTATATGATACCAGCTGTTGGTACAATCTATCCACACTTGTGATAAATCTACTCTATATACTCATGACTGTACCTACCTATCACTGATCAAACCATACCAACTATATGGTACCAGCTGTTGGTACAGTCTATCCACACTTGTGATATATCTACTCTATATACTCATGACTGTACCTACCTGTCACTGATCAAACCATACCAACTATATGATACCAACTGTTGGTACAATCTATCCACACTTGTGATATATCTAATCCATATATTCATGACTGTACCTACATTGTACCTGTCACTGATCACACCATACCAACTATATTATACCAGCTGTTGGTACAATCTATCCACACTTGTGATATATCTACTCTATATACTCATGACTGTACCTACCTATCACTGATCACACCATACCAACTATATGATACCATCTGTTGGTACAATCCGTCCACACTTGTGATATATCTACTCTATATACTCATGACTGTACCTACCTATCACTGATCATACCATACCAACTATATGATACCAGCTGTTGGTACAATCCATTCACACTTTTGATACACCGACTCTACTCATGACTGTACCTACCTATCACTGATCATACCATACCAACTATATGATATCAGCTGTTGGTACAATCTATCCACACTTGTGATATATCTCCTCTATATACGCATGACTGTACCTACCTATCACTGATCATACCATACCAACTATATGATACCAGCTGTTGGTACAATCTATCCACATATTTGATACACCTACTCTATATACTCATGACTGTACCTACCTATCACTGATCATACCATACCAACTATATGATACCAGCTGTTGGTACAATCTATCCACATATTTGATACACCTACTCTATATACTCATGACTGTACCTACCTATCACTGATTATACCATACCAACTATATGATACCAGCTGTTGGTACAATCAATCAACACTTGTGATATATCTACTCTATATACTCATGACTGTACCTACCTATCACTGATCACACCATACCAACTACATGATACCAGCTGTTGGTACAATCTATCCACACTTGTGATATATGTACTCTATATACTCATGACTGTACCTACCTATCACTGATTAAACCATACCAACTATATGATACCATCTGTTGGTACAATCTGTCCACACTTGTGATATATCTACTCTATATACTCATGACTGTACCTACCTATCACTGATCACACCATACCAACTACATGATACCAGCTGTTGGTACAATCTATCCACACTTGTAACATGTCTACTCTACATGCTCATGACTGTACCTACCTATCACTGATCATACCATACCAACTATATGATACCATCTGTTGGTACAATCCAGCCACACTTGTGATATATCTACTCTATATACCCATGACTGTACCTACCTATCACTGATCATACCATACCAACTATATGATACCAGCTGTTGGCACAATCTATCCACACTTGTGATATATCTACTCTATATACTCATGACTGTACCTACCTATCACTGATTAAACCATACCAACTATATGATACCATCTGTTGGTACAATCCGTCCACACTTGTGATATATCTACCTTATATACTCATGACTGTACCTACCTATCACTGATCAAACCATACCAACTATATGATACTATCTGTTGGTACAATCTATCCACACTTGTGATATATCTACTCTATATACTCATGACTGTACCTACCTATCACTGATCAAACCATACTAACTATATGATACCAGCTGTTGGTATAATCTATCCACACTTGTGATATATCTATTCTATATACTCATGACTGTACCTACCTATCACTGATCCCACCATACCAACAATTTGATATCAGCTGTTGGTACAATCTATCCACACTTGTGATATATCTACTCTATATACTCATGACTGTACCTACCTGTCACTGATCACACCATACCAACTATATGATATCAGCTGTTCGTACAATCTATCCACACTTGTGATATATCTACTCTATATACTCATGACTGTACCTACCTATCACTGATCAAACCATACTAACTATATGATACCAGCTGTTGGTATAATCTATCCACACTTGTGATATATCTATTCTATATACTCATGACTGTACCTACCTATCACTGATCCCACCATACCAACAATATGATATCAGCTGTTGGTACAATCTATCCACACTTGTGATATATCTACTCTATATACTCATGACTGTACCTACCTATCACTGATCACACCATACCAACTGCATAATACCAGCTGTTGGTACAATCTATCCACACTTGTGATAAATTTACTCTATATACTCATGACTGTACCTACCTATCACTGATCCCACCATACCAACAATATGATATCAGCTGTTGGTACAATCTATCCACACTTGTGATAAATCTACTCTATATACTCATAACTGTACCTACCTATCACTGATCAAACCATACCAACTATATTATACCAGCTGTTGGTACAATCTATCCACACTTGTGATATATCTACTCTATATACTCATGACTGTACCTACCTATCACTGATCACACCATACCAACTATATGATACTATCTGTTGGTACAATCTATCCACACTTGTGATATATCTACTCTATATACTCATGACTGTACCTACCTATCACTGATCACACCATACCAACTATATGATACTATCTGTTGGTACAATCTATCCACACTTGTGATATATCTACTCTATATACTCATGACTGTACCTACCTATCACTGATCACACCATACCAACTATATGATACTATCTGTTGGTACAATCTATCCACACTTGTGATATATCTACTCTATATACTCATGACTGTACCTACCTATCACTGATCACACCATACCAACTATATGATACTATCTGTTGGTACAATCTATCCACACTTGTGATATATCTACTCTATATACTCATGACTGTACCTACCTATCACTGATCACACCATACCAACTATATGATACTATCTGTTGGTACAATCTATCCACACTTGTGATATATCTACTCTATATACTCATGACTGTACCCACCTATCACTGATCAAACCATATCAACTATATGATACCAGCTGTTGGTACAATCTATCCACACTTGCGATATATCTACTCTATATACTCATGACTGTACCTACCTATCGCTGATCCCACCATACCAACTATATGATATCAGCTGTTGGTACAATCTATCCACACTTGTGATATATCTACTCTATATACTCATGACTGTACCTACCTATCACTGATCAAACCATACCAACTATATGATACCAGCTGTTGGTACAATCTATCCACACTTGTGATATATCTACTCTATATACTCATGACTGTACCTACCTGTCACTGATCACTCCATACAACTATATAATACCAGCTGTTGGTACAATCTATCCACACTTGTGATATATCTATTCTATATACTCATGACTGTACCTACCTATCACTGATCCCACCATACCAACAATATGATATCAGCTGTTGGTACAATCTATCCACACTTGTGATATATCTACTCTATATACTCATGACTGTATCTACCTGTCACTGATCAAACCATACCAACTATATGATACCAGCTGTTGGTACAATCTATCCACACTTGTGATATATCTACTCTATATACTCATGACTGTACCTACCTGTCACTGATCAAACCATACCAACTATATGATACCAACTGTTGGTACAATCTATCCACACTTGTGATATATCTAATCCATATATTCATGACTGTACCTACATTGTACCTGTCACTGATCACACCATACCAACTATATTATACCAGCTGTTGGTACAATCTATCCACACTTGTGATATATCTACTCTATATACTCATGACTGTACCTACCTATCACTGATCACACCATACCAACTATATGATACCATCTGTTGGTACAATCCGTCCACACTTGTGATATATCTACTCTATATACTCATGACTGTACCTACCTATCACTGATCATACCATACCAACTATATGATACCAGCTGTTGGTACAATCCATTCACACTTTTGATACACCGACTCTACTCATGACTGTACCTACCTATCACTGATCATACCATACCAACTATATGATATCAGCTGTTGGTACAATCTATCCACACTTGTGATATATCTCCTCTATATACGCATGACTGTACCTACCTATCACTGATCATACCATACCAACTATATGATACCAGCTGTTGGTACAATCTATCCACATATTTGATACACCTACTCTATATACTCATGACTGAACCTACCTATCACTGATTATACCATACCAACTATATGATACCAGCTGTTGGTACAATCAATCAACACTTGTGATATATCTACTCTATATACTCATGACTGTACCTACCTATCACTGATCACACCATACCAACTACATGATACCAGCTGTTGGTACAATCTATCCACACTTGTAACATGTCTACTCTACATGCTCATGACTGTACCTACCTATCACTGATCATACCATACCAACTATATGATACCATCTGTTGGTACAATCCAGCCACACTTGTGATATATCTACTCTATATACCCATGACTGTACCTACCTATCACTGATCATACCATACCAACTATATGATACCAGCTGTTGGCACAATCTATCCACACTTGTGATATATCTACTCTATATACTCATGACTGTACCTACCTATCACTGATTAAACCATACCAACTATATGATACCATCTGTTGGTACAATCCGTCCACACTTGTGATATATCTACCTTATATACTCATGACTGTACCTACCTATCACTGATCAAACCATACCAACTATATGATACTATCTGTTGGTACAATCTATCCACACTTGTGATATATCTACTCTATATACTCATGACTGTACCTACCTATCACTGATCCCACCATACCAACAATATGATATCAGCTGTTGGTACAATCTATCCACACTTGTGATATATCTACTCTATATACTCATGACTGTACCTACCTGTCACTGATCACACCATACCAACTATATGATATCAGCTGTTTGTACAATCTATCCACACTTGTGATATATCTACTCTATATACTCATGACTGTACCTACCTATCACTGATCAAACCATACTAACTATATGATACCAGCTGTTGGTATAATCTATCCACACTTGTGATATATCTATTCTATATACTCATGACTGTACCTACCTATCACTGATCCCACCATACCAACAATATGATATCAGCTGTTGGTACAATCTATCCACACTTGTGATATATCTACTCTATATACTCATGACTGTACCTACCTATCACTGATCACACCATACCAACTGCATAATACCAGCTGTTGGTACAATCTATCCACACTTGTGATAAATTTACTCTATATACTCATGACTGTACCTACCTATCACTGATCCCACCATACCAACAATATGATATCAGCTGTTGGTACAATCTATCCACACTTGTGATAAATCTACTCTATATACTCATAACTGTACCTACCTATCACTGATCAAACCATACCAACTATATGGTACCAACTGTTGGTACAATCTATCCACACTTGTGATATATCTAATCCATATATTCATGACTGTACCTACCTGTCACTGATCACACCATACCAACTATATGATACCAGCTGTTGGTACAATCTATCCACACTTGCGATATATCTACTCTATATACTCATGACTGTACCTACCTATCGCTGATCCCACCATACCAACTATATGATATCAGCTGTTGGTACAATCTATCCACACTTGTGATATATCTACTCTATATACTCATGACTGTACCTACCTATCACTGATCACACCATACCAACTACATGATACCAGCTGTTGGTACAATCTATCCCCACTTGTGATATATGTACTCTATATACTCATGACTGTACCTACCTATCACTGATTAAACCATACCAACTATATGATACCATCTGTTGGTACAATCTATCCACACTTGCGATAAATCTACTCTATATACTCATGACTGTACCTACCTGTCACTGATCACTCCATACAACTATATAATACCAGCTGTTGGTACAATCTATCCACACTTGTGATATATCTACTCTATATACTCATGACTGTACCTACCTATCACTGATCACACCATACAACTATATAATACCAACTGTTGGTACAATCTATCCACACTTGTGATATATCTAATCCATATACTCATGACTGTACCTACCTGTCACTGATCACACCATACAACTATATAATACCAGCTGTTGGTACAATCTATCCACACTTGTGATATATCTACTCTATATACTCATGACTGTACCTACCATCACTGATCTCACCATACCAACTATATAATACCAGCTGTTGGTACAATCTATCCACACTTGTGATATATCTACTCTATATACTCATGACTGTACCTACCTATCACTGATCACACCATACCAACTATATGATACTATCTGTTGGTACAATCTATCCACACTTGTGATATATCTACTCTATATACTCATGACTGTACCTACCTATCACTGATCACACCATACCAACAATATGATACTATCTGTTGGTACAATCTATCCACACTTGTGATATATCTACTCTATATACTCATGACTGTACCTACCTATCACTGATCATACCATACCAACTATATGATATCAGCTGTTGGTACAATCTATCCACACTTGTGATATATCTCCTCTATATACGCATGACTGTACCTACCTATCACTGATCATACCATACCAACTATATGATACCAGCTGTTGGTACAATCTATCCACATATTTGATACACCTACTCTATATACTCATGACTGTACCTACCTATCACTGATCATACCATACCAACTATATGATACCAGCTGTTGGTACAATCTATCCACATATTTGATACACCTACTCTATATACTCATGACTGAACCTACCTATCACTGATTATACCATACCAACTATATGATACCAGCTGTTGGTACAATCAATCAACACTTGTGATATATCTACTCTATATACTCATGACTGTACCTACCTATCACTGATCACACCATACCAACTACATGATACCAGCTGTTGGTACAATCTATCCCCACTTGTGATATATGTACTCTATATACTCATGACTGTACCTACCTATCACTGATTAAACCATACCAACTATATGATACCATCAGTTGGTACAATCCGTCCACACTTGTGATATATCTACTCTATATACTCATGACTGTACCTACCTATCACTGATCACACCATACCAACTACATGATACCAGCTGTTGGTACAATCTATCCACACTTGTAACATGTCTACTCTACATGCTCATGACTGTACCTACCTATCACTGATCATACCATACCAACTATATGATACCATCTGTTGGTACAATCCAGCCACACTTGTGATATATCTACTCTATATACCCATGACTGTACCTACCTATCACTGATCATACCATACCAACTATATGATACCAGCTGTTGGCACAATCTATCCACACTTGTGATATATCTACTCTATATACTCATGACTGTACCTACCTATCACTGATTAAACCATACCAACTATATGATACCATCTGTTGGTACAATCCGTCCACACTTGTGATATATCTACCTTATATACTCATGACTGTACCTACCTATCACTGATCAAACCATACCAACTATATGATACTATCTGTTGGTACAATCTATCCACACTTGTGATATATCTACTCTATATACTCATGACTGTACCTACCTATCACTGATCAAACCATACTAACTATATGATACCAGCTGTTGGTATAATCTATCCACACTTGTGATATATCTATTCTATATACTCATGACTGTACCTACCTATCACTGATCCCACCATACCAACAATATGATATCAGCTGTTGGTACAATCTATCCACACTTGTGATATATCTACTCTATATACTCATGACTGTACCTACCTGTCACTGATCACACCATACCAACTATATGATATCAGCTGTTCGTACAATCTATCCACACTTGTGATATGTCTACTCTATATACTCATGACTGTACCTACCTATCACTGATCAAACCATACTAACTATATGATACCAGCTGTTGGTATAATCTATCCACACTTGTGATATATCTATTCTATATACTCATGACTGTACCTACCTATCACTGATCCCACCATACCAACAATATGATATCAGCTGTTGGTACAATCTATCCACACTTGTGATATATCTACTCTATATACTCATGACTGTACCTACCTATCACTGATCACACCATACCAACTGCATAATACCAGCTGTTGGTACAATCTATCCACACTTGTGATAAATTTACTCTATATACTCATGACTGTACCTACCTATCACTGATCCCACCATACCAACAATATGATATCAGCTGTTGGTACAATCTATCCACACTTGTGATAAATCTACTCTATATACTCATAACTGTACCTACCTATCACTGATCAAACCATACCAACTATATGGTACCAACTGTTGGTACAATCTATCCACACTTGTGATATATCTAATCCATATATTCATGACTGTACCTACCTGTCACTGATCACACCATACCAACTATATTATACCAGCTGTTGGTACAATCTATCCACACTTGTGATATATCTACTCTATATACTCATGACTGTACCTACCTATCACTGATCACACCATACCAACTATATGATACTATCTGTTGGTACAATCTATCCACACTTGTGATATATCTACTCTATATACTCATGACTGTACCTACCTATCACTGATCACACCATACCAACTATATGATACTATCTGTTGGTACAATCTATCCACACTTGTGATATATCTACTCTATATACTCATGACTGTACCTACCTATCACTGATCAAACCATACCAACTATATGATACCAGCTGTTGGTACAATCTATCCACACTTGTGATAAATCTACTCTATATACTCATGACTGTACCTACCTATCACTGATCAAACCATACCAACTATATGGTACCAGCTGTTGGTACAGTCTATCCACACTTGTGATATATCTACTCTATATACTCATGACTGTACCTACCTGTCACTGATCAAACCATACCAACTATATGATACCAACTGTTGGTACAATCTATCCACACTTGTGATATATCTAATCCATATATTCATGACTGTACCTACATTGTACCTGTCACTGATCACACCATACCAACTATATTATACCAGCTGTTGGTACAATCTATCCACACTTGTGATATATCTACTCTATATACTCATGACTGTACCTACCTATCACTGATCACACCATACCAACTATATGATACCATCTGTTGGTACAATCCGTCCACACTTGTGATATATCTACTCTATATACTCATGACTGTACCTACCTATCACTGATCATACCATACCAACTATATGATACCAGCTGTTGGTACAATCCATTCACACTTTTGATATATCTACCTTATATACTCATGACTGTACCTACCTATCACTGATCACACCATACCAACTATATGATACCACCTGTTGGTACAATATATCCAGACTTGTGATATATCTACTCTATATACTCATGACTGTACCTACCTATCACTGATCACACCATACAACTATATAATACCAACTGTTGGTACAATCTATCCACACTTGTGATATATCTAATCCATATACTCATGACTGTACCTACCTGTCACTGATCACACCATACAACTATATAATACCAGCTGTTGGTACAATCTATCCACACGTGTGATATATCTACTCTATATACTCATGACTGTACCTACCTATCACTGATCTCACCATACCAACTATATGATACCAGCTGTTGGTACAATCCAGCCACACTTGTGATATATCTACTCTATATACCCATGACTGTACCTACCTATCACTGATCATACCATACCAACTATATGATACCAGCTGTTGGTACAATCCATCCACACTTGTGATACATCTACTCTATATACTCATGGCTGTACCTACCTATCACTGATCACACCATACCAACTATATGATAACAGCTGTTGGTATAATCCATCCACACTTGTGATATTTTTACACCATACTGAAGACTGCACCTACCTAGCGTTGATCACACCACGCCGACAATATATTAGTTCAAACAAAACCCCTCAAACAGTATTTTGTCAGGGGAAAACATCAGCAAAACCATCAATCATTCACTGAATTATTTTCTATACTCACTGTTTTCAGTATCTGTCAATCTTGCTCGTCTAGCCGGCTGGATTGGTGATTCCGCACCTGCAATTATAACAAACAACAAACAAACATTTTTTAAATATTAAGATATGGAGGTGCAAACAAAACCACCATGATGATTCACTGAACTATGTGCATTACATATATTCATTATTGACCATGTATGGACAGTACGATCTCTTATAAGGCTTAAGTATTTATTGATTTGACGGAATAGAACCAATGAACAATGAAATGCTTTACAAATAAAACACAAGTCGTATATGTTTAACATACAAAGAAAAGAAAATACACAAAAACAACCAGGCCGGCTTCAGCAAAAAAACACAGAACTGATCAACTTTTTGTATTAAAAACTCTAATTCAGAAACACATTAAAAATAAACAAAAACTTATGACTGTATTGTAGATTTTGCCAAACCATTTGACACGGTCTGGTGAGTAGGGCTATTCTATAAGCTATTAAATAATAACATTAATAGCAAGATTTACAAAATAAAAAACATGTATTCAAAAACAAGCATTAATATAAATAATAATATAACCAAAGAATTCACTATTAATAAAGAAGTAAAACAGAGATGTATAATTAGCCCAACTCTTTTCAACATTTTTATTAATGATTTAAAGGATAGTTTGGATAATGCCAATACTAAATCACCACATATATCTTGTTATTTTAAAACTCATTTTTGCTGTACTTATCCTATGTAAATCTTTTTAGATGGTGGCAAGTTATTATTACACAATCATCATAATTCATATGTCAGTTCATTATTCTACTTACTGAACCTAAATCACTTATAAATAATAACATACCATCAATATGATACTAATTAACTGTCATGCTTGTGATATATCTATCTTATACCAAAGAACTACATAACAAGCCCTGAACACACTGAACTAAGAATATCATTAGTTATCAGTACATCCAATCCACATTTATATCTATTCTATTCTAAACATGATACCAAATAGAACCATAGCAACAATATGATAAAAGCTGTCAGTTCAATCCAGTGATAATTTTGATATCTCTACTATTCAGAAGATGGTAACTATACAATGATCACTCCATGATAACTATATGATACCATCTGTTGGTACAATCTATCCACACTTGTGATATATCTACCTTATATACTCATGACTGTACCTACCTATCACTGATCAAACCATGCCAACTATATGATACCAGCTGTTGGCACAATCTATCCATACTTGTGATATATCTACTCTATATACTCATGACTGTACCTACCTATCACTGATCATACCATACCAACTATATGATACCAGCTGTTGGTACAATCCATTCACACTTTTGATACACCGACTCTACTCATGACTGTACCTACCTATCACTGATCATACCATACCAACTATATGATATCAGCTGTTGGTACAATCTATCCACACTTGTGATATATCTCCTCTATATACGCATGACTGTACATACCTATCACTGATCATACCATACCAACTATATGATACCAGCTGTTGGTACAATCTATCCACATATTTGATACACCTACTCTATATACTCATGACTGTACCTACCTATCACTGATCATACCATATCAACTATATAATACCAGCTGTTGGTACAATCTATCCACATATTTGATACACCTACTCTATATACTTATGACTGAACCTACCTATCACTGATTATACCATACCAACTATATGATACCAGCTGTTGGTACAATCTATCAACACTTGTGATATATCTACTCTATATACTCATGACTGTACCTACCTATCACTGATCACACCATACCAACTACATGATACCAGCTGTTGGTACAATCTATCCCCACTTGTGATATATGTACTCTATATACTCATGACTGTACCTACCTATCACTGATTAAACCATACCAACTATATGATACCATCTGTTGGTACAATCTATCCACACTTGCGATAAATCTACTCTATATACTCATGACTGTACCTACCTGTCACTGATCACTCCATACAACTATATAATACCAGCTGTTGGTACAATCTATCCACACTTGTGATATATCTACTCTATATACTCATGACTGTACCTACCTATCACTGATCACACCATACAACTATATAATACCAACTGTTGGTACAATCTATCCACACTTGTGATATATCTAATCCATATACTCATGACTGTACCTACCTGTCACTGATCACACCATACAACTATATAATACCAGCTGTTGGTACAATCTATCCACACTTGTGATATATCTACTCTATATACTCATGACTGTACCTACCATCACTGATCTCACCATACCAACTATATAATACCAGCTGTTGGTACAATCTATCCACACTTGTGATATATCTACTCTATATACTCATGACTGTACCTACCTATCGCTGATCCCACCATACCAACTATATGATACCAACTGTTTGTATAATCTATCCACACTTGCGATAAATCTACTCTATATACTCATGACTGTACCTACCTATCACTGATCACACCATACCAACTATATGATACCAGCTGTTGGTACAATCTATCCACACTTGTGATATATCTACTCTATATACTCATGACTGTACCTACCTATCACTGATCACACCATACAACTATATAATATCAGCTGTTGGTACAATATATCCAGACTTGTGATATATCTACTCTATATACTCATGACTGTACCTACCTATCACTGATCTCACCATACCAACTATATGATACCAGCTGTTGGTACAATCTATCCACACTTGTGATATATCTACTCTATATACTCATGACTGTACCTACCTATCACTGATCAAACCATACCAACTATATGATATCAGCTGTTGGTACAATCTATCCACACTTGTGATAAATCTACTCTATATACTCATGACTGTACCTACCTATCACTGATCACACCATACAACTATATAATATCAGCTGTTGGTACAATATATCCAGACTTGTGATATATCTACTCTATATACTCATGACTGTATCTACCTATCACTGATCACACCATACAACTATATAATACCAACTGTTGGTACAATCTATCCACACTTGTGATATATCTACTCTATATACTCATGACTGTACCTACCTATCACTGATCACACCATACAACTATATAATACCAACTGTTGGTACAATCTATCCACACTTGTGATATATCTAATCCATATACTCATGACTGTACCTACCTGTCACTGATCACACCATACAACTATATAATACCAGCTGTTGGTACAATCTATCCACACTTGTTATATATCTACTCTATATACTCATGACTGTACCTACCTATCACTGATCTCACCATACCAACTATATGATACCAGCTGTTGGTACAATCTATCCACACTTGTGATAAATCTACTCTATATACTCATGACTGTACCTACCTATCGCTGATCCCACCATACCAACTATATGATACCAACTGTTTGTATAATCTATCCACACTTGCGATAAATCTACTCTATATACTCATGACTGTACCTACCTATCACTGATCACACCATACCAACTATATGATACCAGCTGTTGGTACAATCTATCCACACTTGTGATATATCTACTCTGTATACTCATGACTGTACCTACCTATCACTGATCACACCATACAACTATATAATATCAGCTGTTGGTACAATCTATCCACACTTGTGATTAATCTACTCTATATACTCATGACTGTACCTACCTATCACTGATCAAACCATATCAACTATATGATACCAGCTGTTGGTACAATCTATCCACACTTGTGATATATCTACTCTATATACTCATGACTGTACCTACCTATCACTGATCCCACCATACCAACTATATGATATCAGCTGTTGGTACAATCTATCCATACTTGGGATATATCTACTCTATATACTCATGACTGTACCTACCTATCACTGATCACACCATACCAACTATATGATACCACCTGTTGGTACAATCTATCCATACTTGTGATACATCTACTCTATATACTCATGACTGCACCTACCTATCACTGATCACACCATACCAACTATATGATACCATCTGTTGGTATAATCCATCCACACTTGTGATATATCTACTCTATATACTCATGACTGTACCCACCTATCACTGATCAAACCATATCAACTATATGATACCAGCTGTTGGTACAATCTATCCACACTTGTGATATATCTACTCTATATACTCATGACTGTACCTACCTATCACTGATCATACCATACCAACTATATGATACCAGCTGTTGGTACAATCTATCCACATATTTGATACACCTACTCTATATACTCATGACTGAACCTACCTATCACTGATTATACCATACCAACTATATGATACCAGCTGTTGGTACAATCTATCAACACTTGTGATATATCTACTCTATATACTCATGACTGTACCTACCTATCACTGATCACACCATACCAACTACATAATACCAGCTGTTGGTACAATCTATCCCCACTTGTGATATATGTACTCTATATACTCATGACTGTACCTACCTATCACTGATTAAACCATACCAACTATATGATACCATCTGTTGGTACAATCCGTCCACACTTGTGATATATCTACTCTATATACTCATGACTGTACCTACCTATCACTGATCACACCATACCAACTACATGATACCAGCTGTTGGTACAATCTATCCACACTTGTAACATGTCTACTCTACATACTCATGACTGTACCTACCTATCACTGATCATACCATACCAACTCTATGATACCAGCTGTTGGTACAATCCATCCACACTTGTGATATATCTACTCTATATACTCATGACTGTACCTACCTATCACTGATCCCACCATACCAACTATATGATATCAGCTGTTGGTACAATCTATCCACACTTGTGATATATCTACTCTATATACTCATGACTGTACCTACCTATCACTGACCACACCATACCAACTATATGATACCAGCTGTTGGTACAATCTATCCACACTTGTGATATATCTACTCTATATACTCATGAATGTACCTACCTATCACTGATCAAACCATACCAACTATATGATACCACCTGTTGGTACAATATATCCAGACTTGTGATATATCTACTCTATATACTCATGACTGTACCTACCTATCACTGATCACACCATACAACTATATAATACCAACTGTTGGTACAATCTATCCACACTTGTGATATATCTAATCCATATACTCATGACTGTACCTACCTGTCACTGATCACACCATACAACTATATAATACCAGCTGTTGGTACAATCTATCCACACTTGTGATATATCTACTCTATATACTCATGACTGTACCTACCTATCACTGATCTCACCATACCAACTATATGATACCAGCTGTTGGTACAATCCAGCCACACTTGTGATATATCTACTCTATATACCCATGACTGTACCTACCTATCACTGATCATACCATACCAACTATATGATACCAGCTGTTGGTACAATCCATCCACACTTGTGATACATCTACTCTATATACTCATGGCTGTACCTACCTATCACTGATCACACCATACCAACTATATGATAACAGCTGTTGGTATAATCCATCCACACTTGTGATATTTTTACACCATACTGAAGACTGCACCTACCTAGCGTTGATCACACCACGCCGACAATATATTAGTTCAAACAAAACCCCTCAAACAGTATTTTGTCAGGGGAAAACATCAGCAAAACCATCAATCATTCACTGAATTATTTTCTATACTCACTGTTTTCAGTATCTGTCAATCTTGCTCGTCTAGCCGGCTGGATTGGTGATTCCGCACCTGCAATTATAACAAACAACAAACAAACATTTTTTAAATATTAAGATATGGAGGTGCAAACAAAACCACCATGATGATTCACTGAACTATGTGCATTACATATATTCATTATTGACCATGTATGGACAGTACGATCTCTTATAAGGCTTAAGTATTTATTGATTTGACGGAATAGAACCAATGAACAATGAAATGCTTTACAAATAAAACACAAGTCGTATATGTTTAACATACAAAGAAAAGAAAATACACAAAAACAACCAGGCCGGCTTCAGCAAAAAAACACAGAACTGATCAACTTTTTGTATTAAAAACTCTAATTCAGAAACACATTAAAAATAAACAAAAACTTATGACTGTATTGTAGATTTTGCCAAACCATTTGACACGGTCTGGTGAGTAGGGCTATTCTATAAGCTATTAAAAAATAACATTAATAGCAAGATTTACAAAATAAAAAACATGTATTCAAAAACAAGCATTAATATAAATAATAATATAACCAAAGAATTCACTATTAATAAAGAAGTAAAACAGAGATGTATAATTAGCCCAACTCTTTTCAACATTTTTATTAATGATTTAAAGGATAGTTTGGATAATGCCAATACTAAATCACCACATATATCTTGTTATTTTAAAACTCATTTTTGCTGTACTTATCCTATGTAAATCTTTTTAGATGGTGGCAAGTTATTATTACACAATCATCATAATTCATATGTCAGTTCATTATTCTACTTACTGAACCTAAATCACTTATAAATAATAACATACCATCAATATGATACTAATTAACTGTCATGCTTGTGATATATCTATCTTATACCAAAGAACTACATAACAAGCCCTGAACACACTGAACTAAGAATATCATTAGTTATCAGTACATCCAATCCACATTTATATCTATTCTATTCTAAACAAGATACCAAATAGAACCATAGCAACAATATGATAAAAGCTGTCAGTTCAATCCAGTGATACTTTTGATATCTCTACTATTCAGAAGATGGTAACTATACAATGATCACACCATGCCAACTATATGATACCATCTGTTGGTACAATCTATCCACACTTGTGATATATCTACTCTATATACTCATGACTGTACCTACCTATCACTGATCAAACCATGCCAACTATATGATACCAGCTGTTGGCACAATCTATCCACACTTGTGATATATCTACTCTATATACTCATGACTGTACCTACCTATCACTGATTAAACCATACCAACTATATGATACCATCTGTTGGTACAATCCGTCCACACTTGTGATATATCTACCTTATATACTCATGACTGTACCTACCTATCACTGATCAAACCATGCCAACTATATGATACCAGCTGTTGGCACAATCTATCCATACTTGTGATATATCTACTCTATATACTCATGACTGTACCTACCTATCACTGATCATACCATACCAACTATATGATACCAGCTGTTGGTACAATCCATTCACACTTTTGATACACCGACTCTACTCATGACTGTACCTACCTATCACTGATCATACCATACCAACTATATGATATCAGCTGTTGGTACAATCTATCCACACTTGTGATATATCTCCTCTATATACGCATGACTGTACCTACCTATCACTGATCATACCATACCAACTATATGATACCAGCTGTTGGTACAATCTATCCACATATTTGATACACCTACTCTATATACTCATGACTGTACCTACCTATCACTGATCATACCATACCAACTATATAATACCAGCTGTTGGTACAATCTATCCACATATTTGATACACCTACTCTATATACTCATGACTGAACCTACCTATCACTGATCACACCATACCAACTACATGATACCAGCTGTTGGTACAATCTATCCCCACTTGTGATATATGTACTCTATATACTCATGACTGTACCTACCTATCACTGATTAAACCATACCAACTATATGATACCATCTGTTGGTACAATCTATCCACACTTGCGATAAATCTACTCTATATACTCATGACTGTACCTACCTGTCACTGATCACTCCATACAACTATATAATACCAGCTGTTGGTACAATCTATCCACACTTGTGATATATCTACTCTATATACTCATGACTGTACCTACCTATCACTGATCACACCATACAACTATATAATACCAACTGTTGGTACAATCTATCCACACTTGTGATATATCTAATCCATATACTCATGACTGTACCTACCTGTCACTGATCACACCATACAACTATATAATACCAGCTGTTGGTACAATCTATCCACACTTGTGATATATCTACTCTATATACTCATGACTGTACCTACCTATCACTGATCTCACCATACCAACTATATAATACCAGCTGTTTGTATAATCTATCCACACTTGCGATAAATCTACTCTATATACTCATGACTGTACCTACCTATCACTGATCACACCATACCAACTATATGATACCAGCTGTTGGTACAATCTATCTACACTTGTGATATATCTACTCTATATACTCATGACTGTACCTACCTATCACTGATCACACCATACAACTATATAATATCAGCTGTTGGTACAATCTATCCACACTTGTGATATATCTACTCTATATACTCATGACTGTACCTACCTATCACTGATCTCACCATACCAACTATATGATACCAGCTGTTGGTACAATCTATCCACACTTGTGATATATCTACTCTATATACTCATGACTGTACCTACCTATCACTGATCAAACCATACCAACTATATGATATCAGCTGTTGGTACAATCTATCCACACTTGTGATAAATCTACTCTATATACTCATGACTGTACCTACCTATCACTGATCACACCATACAACTATATAATATCAGCTGTTGGTACAATATATCCAGACTTGTGATATATCTACTCTATATACTCATGACTGTATCTACCTATCACTGATCACACCATACAACTATATAATACCAACTGTTGGTACAATCTATCCACACTTGTGATATATCTAATCCATATACTCATGACTGTACCTACCTGTCACTGATCACACCATACAACTATATAATACCAGCTGTTGGTACAATCTATCCACACTTGTTATATATCTACTCTATATACTCATGACTGTACCTACCTATCACTGATCTCACCATACCAACTATATGATACCAGCTGTTGGTACAATCTATCCACACTTGTGATATATCTACTCTATATACTCATGACTGTACCTACCTATCACTGATCAAACCATACCAACTATATGATATCAGCTGTTGGTACAATCTATCCACACTTGTGATAAATCTACTCTATATACTCATGACTGTACCTACCTATCGCTGATCCCACCATACCAACTATATGATACCAACTGTTTGTATAATCTATCCACACTTGCGATAAATCTACTCTATATACTCATGACTGTACCTACCTATCACTGATCACACCATACCAACTATATGATACCAGCTGTTGGTACAATCTATCCACACTTGTGATATATCTACTCTATATACTCATGACTGTACCTACCTATCACTGATCACACCATACAACTATATAATATCAGCTGTTGGTACAACCTATCCACACTTGTAATATATCTATTCTATATACTCATGACTGTACCTACCTATCACTGATCCCACCATACCAACTATATGATATCAGCTGTTGGTACAATCTATCCATACTTGGGATATATCTACTCTATATACTCATGACTGTACCTACCTATCACTGATCACACCATACCAACTATATGATACCACCTGTTGGTACAATCTATCCATACTTGTGATACATCTACTCTATATACTCATGACTGCACCTACCTATCACTGATCACACCATACCAACTATATGATACCATCTGTTGGTATAATCCATCCACACTTGTGATATAGCTACTCTATATACTCATGACTGTACCCACCTATCACTGATCAAACCATATCAACTATATGATACCAGCTGTTGGTACAATCTATCCACACTTGTGATATATCTACTCTATATACTCATGACTGTACCTACCTATCACTGATCAAACCATACTAACTATATGATACCAGCTGTTGGTATAATCTATCCACACTTGTGATATATCTACTCTATATACTCATGACTGTACCTACCTATCACCGATCAAACCACACCAATCATATGATACCAGCTGTTGGTATAATCTATCCACACTTGTGATATATCCTACTCTATACATGTATACTCATGACTGTACATACCTATCACTGATCAAACCACACCAATTACCGGTATATGATACCAGCTGTTAGTAAATCTATCCATACATGTGATATATCTACTCTATATACTCATGACTGTACCTACCTATCACTGATCACACCATACCAACTATATGATACCATCTGTTGGTACAATCTATCCACACATGTGATATATCTACTCTATATACTCATGACTGTACCTACCTACCTATCACTGATCATACCATACCAACTATATGATACCAGCTGTTGGTACAATCCATTCACACTTTTGATACACCGACTCTACTCATGACTGTACCTACCTATCACTGATCATACCATACCAACTATATGATATCAGCTGTTGGTACAATCTATCCACACTTGTGATATATCTCCTCTATATACGCATGACTGTACCTACCTATCACTGATCATACCATACCAACTATATGATACCAGCTGTTGGTACAATCTATCCACATATTTGATACACCTACTCTATATACTCATGACTGTACCTACCTATCACTGATCATACCATACCAACTATATAATACCAGCTGTTGGTACAATCTATCCACATATTTGATACACCTACTCTATATACTCATGACTGAACCTACCTATCACTGATCACACCATACCAACTACATGATACCAGCTGTTGGTACAATCTATCCCCACTTGTGATATATGTACTCTATATACTCATGACTGTACCTACCTATCACTGATTAAACCATACCAACTATATGATACCATCTGTTGGTACAATCTATCCACACTTGCGATAAATCTACTCTATATACTCATGACTGTACCTACCTGTCACTGATCACTCCATACAACTATATAATACCAGCTGTTGGTACAATCTATCCACACTTGTGATATATCTACTCTATATACTCATGACTGTACCTACCTATCACTGATCACACCATACAACTATATAATACCAACTGTTGGTACAATCTATCCACACTTGTGATATATCTAATCCATATACTCATGACTGTACCTACCTGTCACTGATCACACCATACAACTATATAATACCAGCTGTTGGTACAATCTATCCACACTTGTGATATATCTACTCTATATACTCATGACTGTACCTACCTATCACTGATCTCACCATACCAACTATATAATACCAGCTGTTTGTATAATCTATCCACACTTGCGATAAATCTACTCTATATACTCATGACTGTACCTACCTATCACTGATCACACCATACCAACTATATGATACCAGCTGTTGGTACAATCTATCTACACTTGTGATATATCTACTCTATATACTCATGACTGTACCTACCTATCACTGATCACACCATACAACTATATAATATCAGCTGTTGGTACAATCTATCCACACTTGTGATATATCTACTCTATATACTCATGACTGTACCTACCTATCACTGATCTCACCATACCAACTATATGATACCAGCTGTTGGTACAATCTATCCACACTTGTGATATATCTACTCTATATACTCATGACTGTACCTACCTATCACTGATCAAACCATACCAACTATATGATATCAGCTGTTGGTACAATCTATCCACACTTGTGATAAATCTACTCTATATACTCATGACTGTACCTACCTATCACTGATCACACCATACAACTATATAATATCAGCTGTTGGTACAATATATCCAGACTTGTGATATATCTACTCTATATACTCATGACTGTATCTACCTATCACTGATCACACCATACAACTATATAATACCAACTGTTGGTACAATCTATCCACACTTGTGATATATCTAATCCATATACTCATGACTGTACCTACCTGTCACTGATCACACCATACAACTATATAATACCAGCTGTTGGTACAATCTATCCACACTTGTTATATATCTACTCTATATACTCATGACTGTACCTACCTATCACTGATCTCACCATACCAACTATATGATACCAGCTGTTGGTACAATCTATCCACACTTGTGATATATCTACTCTATATACTCATGACTGTACCTACCTATCACTGATCAAACCATACCAACTATATGATATCAGCTGTTGGTACAATCTATCCACACTTGTGATAAATCTACTCTATATACTCATGACTGTACAATGTACCTACCTATCGCTGATCCCACCATACCAACTATATGATACCAACTGTTTGTATAATCTATCCACACTTGCGATAAATCTACTCTATATACTCATGACTGTACCTACCTATCACTGATCACACCATACCAACTATATGATACCAGCTGTTGGTACAATCTATCCACACTTGTGATATATCTACTCTATATACTCATGACTGTACCTACCTATCACTGATCACACCATACAACTATATAATATCAGCTGTTGGTACAACCTATCCACACTTGTAATATATCTATTCTATATACTCATGACTGTACCTACCTATCACTGATCCCACCATACCAACTATATGATATCAGCTGTTGGTACAATCTATCCATACTTGGGATATATCTACTCTATATACTCATGACTGTACCTACCTATCACTGATCACACCATACCAACTATATGATACCACCTGTTGGTACAATCTATCCATACTTGTGATACATCTACTCTATATACTCATGACTGCACCTACCTATCACTGATCACACCATACCAACTATATGATACCATCTGTTGGTATAATCCATCCACACTTGTGATATAGCTACTCTATATACTCATGACTGTACCCACCTATCACTGATCAAACCATATCAACTATATGATACCAGCTGTTGGTACAATCTATCCACACTTGTGATATATCTACTCTATATACTCATGACTGTACCTACCTATCACTGATCAAACCATACTAACTATATGATACCAGCTGTTGGTATAATCTATCCACACTTGTGATATATCTACTCTATATACTCATGACTGTACCTACCTATCACCGATCAAACCACACCAATCATATGATACCAGCTGTTGGTATAATCTATCCACACTTGTGATATATCCTACTCTATACATGTATACTCATGACTGTACATACCTATCACTGATCAAACCACACCAATTACCGGTATATGATACCAGCTGTTAGTAAATCTATCCATACATGTGATATATCTACTCTATATACTCATGACTGTACCTACCTATCACTGATCACACCATACCAACTATATGATACCATCTGTTGGTACAATCTATCCACACATGTGATATATCTACTCTATATACTCATGACTGTACCTACCTACCTATCACTGATCACACCATACCAACTATATGATACCACCTGTTGGTAAATCTATCCAACTTTGTGATATATTTACTCTACAACACATACTCAAAATGCACAATAGGATTGAATAATGGTATATAAATGAGATGGAATGTATTGGGATGTCATAGTGTATGTACAATAGGATTGAATAATGGTATATAAATGAGATGGAATGTATTGAGATGTCATAGTGTATGTACAATAGGATTGAATAATGGTATACAAATGAGATGGAATGTATTGGGATGTCATAGTGTATATACAATAGGATTGTACTTTGGTATAGTTACCTCCTCGTGCTCTTTGGTGATACTGCATCACATCTGTATTCACAAGATCTTTTCTACCAATTTTCTCCAACAGTATTTCCAACAATTTAGTGTCATCAATTGTGATTTTACCAAACTCTTTCAAACATACAAATATTTCATATGCATTTTCCTTTTTCTCTAATGTCCCTTTCGATATATAAACATCATGACAGTGTTCCTTCAGTTTTAAAAAATCCTCTGTAAAAAATCAAGATGAAGTTATTTTAATTCTTTTAAATCTATTTTGATATCAACTTTCCAAGTTCATCAAATAGTACTTTCTCTCTTATTACATCATCTCGCACACTCCGATGCAAATTTTATAACAAATGTTACAAATTAATTCCCTTTCAGTGACACCTATTCCCTCATAATTCTATATGAACATTTATTGAACAAAACACACTATGAAATCAAAGTGACGTGTGTGCCATCTTGTTCAAATAATTATGTGAAATTTGTGTATTACCTTTAGTTATTTCAAAATTAAATGTTAAATAATAACTAATATTTTACAAGAAATAATTAAAACAAAGCATGATTGCTACACTTACCTTTTCCCATTTTGTCACGAAGTGTAATAAGCAATTCATTGAATCGGTCCATTTTAGTAACTGTATAATATAAATGAAGTAGATGTTAGATATACATTAAGTGTTACAAGCATGTCATTGAACCTCTCTTTAGTAACTGTTCTATCCATGGATGAGGTGGTAGCTGTATAATATAAATGAAGTAGATGTTAGTTATAAATGAAGTGTTACAAGCATGTCATTGAACCTCTCTTTAGTCACTTTTGTATCCTTGGATGAGGTGGTAGCTGTATACCGTACTCGACCGCGTTAGCGCCCATGCCCGGGCAAGCGCCCACCCCCCACTTTTGCGCAATTTTTATATTTGGGGTCACATTCGGCAAAGCGCCGACCGCTTCAAAATGCAACTAATTTAAAACTTGGTCTTGCGTAACGAATCTTGGTAATCGTTTCTACATGATACAGCGTGGATATCGACTGCTGTGAACATGTTGTGAATGAGTAGAACACGGCAACCGTGCGTAAACTACGCTTGAACAATGACCTGTGTTAATACAAATAAAATGCGGTAAATATTTCATGCCATATTCAGTTTACCTCTCAAAAATGGCTAGTTACTAGTTTTTTGGAAAAACCATGTCATTTATTTGCTGAAATCAATTCCAACAGATCGTACTTCGACATCGATAATTCACTTCTGCATTGCGTTACCGGAAAGTCTTCGGGAATTTCCGAAGAATTGCATCAGTACAACAAAGCATTCTCATTAGTTAATAACCAACTTGACTCATTAGGTCAAAGCACGCTGCTGCAGGTCAAATCTGTAAATGCATCAAGGCGGATTTTCATTGAGAGTTTGCGTACGATCCAACAGCTTCGACAATAGAGATAATATGACAATTTTGACTTCGACTGTGTTCCAACAGACTCAAATATTTTTAATTTCGTAAATTCTGGTGGTACGTAATTAATATTGTAATAAAATGTGCATATTTTTTGTGATCATTTCTGTTTCTTCATTGTGAAAATCAATGACTCAACTAATTTTGTAATTTGATTTTCCCCAAAAGACGTAATCTGTCACTTGATGAATAAAATTTTTCATTCGCACTCTTTTTCAGGGGGGCGCTCGGGTAAGCGCCCACCCCTAAAAAATTGTGATTTTCTGAGTTGAGGCCCCTGGGCGCTAACGCGGTCGAGTACGGTAATATAAATGAAGTAGATGTTAGTTATGAATTAAGTGTTACAAGCATGTCATTGAACCTCTCTTTGGTAACTGTTGTATCCTTGGATGAGGTGGTAGCTGTAAAACATAAATGAAGTAGATGTTAGTTATGAATTAAGTGTTACAAGCATGTCAGTGAACCTCTCTTTGGTAACTGTTGTGTCCTTGGATGAGGTGGTAGCTGTAAAACATAAATGAAGTAGATGTTAGTTATGAATTAAGTGTTACAAGCATGTCAGTGAACCTCTCTTTGGTAACTGTTGTATCCTTGGATGAGGTAGTAGCTGTATAATATAAATGAAGTAGATGTTAGTTATAAATTAAGTGTTACAAACATGTCAGTGTACTGAGCTTTTTTTTTGGAACTGTTGTATATTTGGGAGCTGTATTGTATGCACCACCCACCACCAAGTTGATCATTACAGTGGAAATAACATATTTAACCATAGTCAAAACTCACTTGGAGTTATTTAAAAGTTCACAAACACAAAACAAATAGCCAATAACAATTGACAAATAATTCACAAGAACAAAATAAAACAACTGAAAACAAGCAGCTTCTCGGCTGAGATAGCTCCGCTGTTAGAAATGCACATTTCAATTAAAGAACTGAAGACATCATCAGAAAATGAACAATATGTATAGTATCAAAGCAATCAGACTTACAGTTTTTAACAAGAAGTCGAAAATATCACTTTCTACCAAAAATGACCAAATTATTCACCAAAATTAGAGAAGTGAAGATATCATCACGAAATGAACAAATCTGAGAAAGATCTACATGTAGTATCTATATATGTAATATCAAAGCAATTGAACTTTTGGTTTTTAACAAGAAGTCGAAAATATCACTTTTTACCAAATATGACAAAAATATTCACCAAAATTATAGAATCCAAGATATCATCACGAAATGAATAAATCTGAGAAAGGTCTACATGTAGTATCTAAATATGTAATATCAAAGCAATTGAACTATTGGTTTTTAACAACAAGTCGAAAATATCACTTTTTACCAAATATGACAAAAATATTCACCAAAATTAGAGAATTGAAGATATCATCACGAAATGAATAAATCTGAGAAAGGTCTACATGTAGTATCTAAATATGTAATATCAAAGCAATTGAACTATTGGTTTTTAACAACAAGTCGAAAATATCACTTTTTACCAAAAATTACAAAAATATTCACGAAAATTAGAGAATTGAAGACATCATCACGAAATGAACAAATCTGAGAAAGATCTACATGTAGTATCTATATATGTAATATCAAAGCAATTGAACTTTTGGTTTTTAACAAGAAGTCGAAAATATCACTTTTTACCAAATATGACAAAAATATTCACCAAAATTATAGAATCCAAGATATCATCACGAAATGAATAAATCTGAGAAAGGTCTACATGTAGTATCTAAATATGTAATATCAAAGCAATTGAACTATTGGTTTTTAACAACAAGTCGAAAATATCACTTTTTACCAAATATGACAAAAATATTCACCAAAATTAGAGAATTGAAGATATCATCACGAAATGAATAAATCTGAGAAAGGTCTACATGTAGTATCTAAATATGTAATATCAAAGCAATTGAACTATTGGTTTTTAACAACAAGTCGAAAATATCACTTTTTACCAAAAATTACAAAAATATTCACGAAAATTAGAGAATTGAAGACATCATCACAAAATGAACAAATCTGAGAGAGGTCCACATGTAGTACCTATATATGTAATATCAAAGCAATCGAACTTGTGGTTTTTAACAAGAAGTCAAAAATATCACTTTTTACCAAAAATTACAAAAATATTCACCAAACTTAGAGAATTGAAGATATCATCACAAAATGAACAAATCTGAGAGAGGTCCACATGTAGTACCTATATATGTAGTATAAAAGCAATTGGACTTGCGGTTTTTAACAAGAAGTCGAAAATATCACTTTTTACCAAAAATGATAAAAATATTCACCAAAATTAGAGAATTAAAGATATCATTACAAAATGAACAATTCTGAGAGAGGTCCACATGTAGTACCTACATATGTAATATCAAAGCAATTGCACTTGCGGTTGCAGTTTTTAACAAGAAGTCGAAAATATCACTTTTTACCAAAAATGACAAAAATATTCACCAAAATTAGAGAATTAAAGATATCATTACAAAATGAACAAATCTGAGAGAGGTCCACATGTAGTACCGTTACCTATATATGTAATATCAAAGCAATTGCACTTGAGGTTTTTAACAAGAAGTCGAAAATATCACTTTTTACCAAAAATGACAAAAATATTCACCAAAATTAGAGAATTGAAGATATCAACATGAAATGAACAAACCTAAGAGAGGTCTACCCAAGGTACATATACACCAAGTATCAAAGCATTCAGGCTTGTAGTTTTCAAGAAGAAGTCGAAAAAGTAAAACATTGACACGGACGACGACGACGGACAATCACTCATGTGATAAGCTCCGCTCGACAAAGTCGACAGCGGAGCTAAAAAAGTTCCCATTCCACATATTTCTGAGTCATAATCAAAAGATTTCTGTCTACACCAACTGACATTGAGATTATCTTTGCAACAGGGTTATTATATTTTAGCCACAAGCGCTATTTATCTGTCGAAAAACTTTTGGACAAAAGAAGACAATATTATTTTTTGCAAGAATTATACTAAATAAATACTGGTTTAATTATCTAATGTTCCACAAATAATAAATCATATTCACCTCAGGTACCTAAATACCAAGTATCAAAGCAATTGAGTTGGTAGTTTACAAGAAGAAGCCAAAAATGCAATTGTTGACAGACGACACTGAACAATAATCTATGTGAACAGCTTCGCTCTGTCATATACGACAACAGCAGAGCTATAAAGTTGATCACTTGTATGATAAGCTCCACAAAGTCGACACCGGAGCTAATAAATCTGAATAGTATGTCCTCTGTTGTAATGACAAAGCTCCAAAGACAATAAAATAAATTCACCTGAAGTGCCCATGAACCTGCATTTATATATTAATAACAACCATGGTTATACCGTATTTATGCAAGTATAAGCCCAGAGTCCTGAACATGGAAAATTGTCAAAAAATAAGGGTGGGCATTTGCCAGGAGATCTCCAGCAAAAAAATGAAAATTCGCGAAAATGTTTAACACGCAGATCGAACAGCGGCAGGGAATAGAATGACAAATGAAAACATGCAACGGAAATAAATGAACATTATGCAACATTAGAAGTATAACAAAAATAATGTATTGCTTATACTGTGACAAATAAACCAGAAATAATAAAAAATCGACAGTGAGGAATCATTTGAATTAGGATTTTCCCACCAACAAACACACCCAATACGCCTGAACTCAAACTGAATTAAAATGTCAGGGGTTAAACTGTGTAAAATGATTTCCGGTCTCGACAAATTACGAATCAACCGTCATACAAGATCAATAATAATTTACAAATTTACACAGAAAAAATTATAAAAAAATCATAGCTGTTTGAAAAAACTTCTCAGATCTTTATTTGTACGTTCATTGCCATCTTCGTCAAACTCAAAACCCCCAAATGTCCAAGTCGGCGTCACTGTAGCCGTCGAACAAAATCCCCACAACTTATTCCTGAAGTTCGTTGATATCGTCCCACACAATTTGAACTTAGCACTTTTAATCCACGGATTTCGCAGTCTGTCAGCTTGGCACTTTTCATTTATGTCTAATCACAACAAGCCATGCATGGCACAGTCCCCGTTAGTTATCAAATTTAAGATATATAGTTTTGTTTATAGTAATATAGCTGGAATATAACCATGACAGGAATATGATTTTTTAACATTAAAATGATTGACAGTTGTATCTGATCGTCAAACAAATTACATGTCCATATTGAGAGATATTGCTCTGGAACAGCATTCAAAATCAGCCATTTTGATTACATGTATATATATAACGTATAACGAATATATAAAATTTAAATATAATAAGTCAAAGCATTTAAGAGATATGGCTCTAGAAGCCCAATCATTAAAACAAAATGGCCGCCAGTCAGGCATTTTGAATTCAATCTGAAAAATAAAATGACGAGCATCAGGAACCCGTAATGTCTAATATATGTACCAAGTTTGAACGAAATCCATCCATAAATGCCAGAAATGCTTGATATTTGATGATTGTTTAGCACAAAAAAAGGCCACCATTTGGCCATTTTGAATAGGATCGTCAAACCAATATATCTGTCTATCTATGACATGATGTATAATGAATATTTAAAATTTGAACATAATCAGTGAAAGCAAGTCAAAATATGGCACGAGAACCACATTTTTATCTGAAAAACAAAATTATTTGCATCAAGGTCCCATAATGTCTAATGTATATACCAAGTTTGAACAAAATCCATCTGTAAACAGCCGAGAAATGCTTAATTTTTATGATTTTTAGCACAAAAATGGCCGCCATTCGGCCATCTTGAATCAGATCGTGAAACAAATTGACGTGCATATGTATAATATCATGTATAATGTATGTGTGAAGTTTGATTGTGATTAGTCCAGGCATTTCTAAGATACAGGTCCGGATGCACACACAGACGCACGCAAGCACCCATGCACACACGCACGCACGCACACACGGAGGTCAAAACATAAGTCCCTGTTTTCGGACTGCGTCCGAACAGGGACTAACAAAATATGCAGATTATGGAAAAATATTTAAATATGTAAATTTCCTTGAAGAATGCCCCTCTTCACAGAATGACCCTAAGACTTGAATGTCAAATGGGTTAGGGGGAGTTGGAAATCAAACAAGTGGTGCATCACTGCCTTTGCTATAGTGCAGCACATATCACTGACAAGAGCCAGAAACTGATTATAATTTGGGGTCATCAAGACTACCACACCTCATCGCCAAGGTGTGAAATACATACATATCAGGTCCTTTGCATCGATGGGTGCGTTGGATTGATGCACATCCCACCAACTGAGGGCAGTATTGCATTAGCTATCTACCGGTAAATATGTGACAGATGTATTATTCCGTGTTAAAATATTTCAGGTGTGATCTCCAGAGAAGTAACTATGAAAACAATATTGGAATAAAAAACTGAATTCGAAGAAAGTCTATATCGATACATCACTCAAATTTGTATAATTTAATTATTAGCAAAGCAGCGCACTTAGTCAACATTGTTGAAATATTCAGAGCCAGGACAATATTGTATACAAATTAGCATAATTCAGTGCATGAATTAAACTTTGGTCACCATACACTAAATGTCAGCATCACTGTGCAGTCATTTTCTCAAAAAACTATTTGTGACATATCCTTATCAACTTTGACTTGCTTTTCCTATCGAGTGCATGTTCTTGTCCAGTTATTATATTTGAGATCACATAAAATATGGCCAATGTATTAAACCACTTTGAATTTGTACTTCGTGTGATTATATTTGGTGTACGTAAAACATCAATCTTTCTAAACATTTTCTAAGCCAATGCATGATATATGCATATTTATATTCACAAAATAATGTGATCATATTTTATATTATGTAAAAGTACGTCGTTCTGGATCACTTTGCAAATTCATTCCAAGACTCAAGTAAATAAAATAACTAGTTTCCAAGCTTCTGGTGCAGCTGAATTTATTCAATTTTGTAATCCTTTCAATTTCCCAGTCTTTTGTATTGACATCAGGTTTGAATTGCTATGCAAGCCTACCATGTACGACCCCCCTGCCATCACCCCACATATGCATAAAGGGTTTTGAAATGCAAGCACCTACAAAATTCATCTGTAAACAGCCGAGAAATGCTTAATTTTGATGATTTTATAGCACAAAAATGGCCGCCATTCTGCCATCTTGAATCAGATCGTGGAACAAATTGATGTGCATATGTATAAAATCATGTATGATGTATGTGTGAAGCTTGATTGTGATTGGTCCAGGCATGTCTAAGATACAGGTCTGGACGCATACCCTAATGGAGGCATGGAAGCACAGACACACACGCACATAGGTCGAAACATAAGTTCCTGTTTTTGAACTGCGTCCGAACGGGAACTAAAAATGAAATAAAGCGTTTTGGTGTAAAAATTCAAGATATGAAATCTACGGCTGGATTAAACACAACAATAAAAAGGACAAGCATTGATAATACATAGTCCCCGTTAAATATTAGCTGTAGTCGATGTAAATATTCAGTACAAGCATGGAAGGTAAAAAGAGAGGAGATAGGACGCTATTGTTCTCCCTTGTTCGATGATCGTTTCGATTTATTTACTTGGTAAACAATTTCGTAATGCGATTACGTGAATAATTAATATTCGGGTCGGCTCAATTCAAACATGACAACAAATCTTGCTGCACCAGTAAAACTATCAAGCAAGACAGCAACATAACCATAACCCAACATCTTTCCCTATTTGAGTATTTCAATCGCGGACAATAACTGTAAAAATCGTTAAAATGAAATGAAAAATATGTATTTATATGCTCATATCAGAAAACTGACACAACAATAACTGTTTGTGATCACACCAGGGTTCTAACATTGCACCACCTTCCATATGATCACACACACAACGTATTTATAAGTATATTTGTTGTGTCGAGGCGGTAACAAAATGGCGAAACTATTGCAAAAAAATCTCGTTTTTTCACCATTGCATATCACCGCATACAAACAAGACAAAGCTTACTCGAAAGTGCCAGACATAAAGTCCCACTTGAGCTTTTTAAATACTTCGGGCGTTTAGTTTTTTCACGGTCACTAAAAAAGACAGTTAGGAAACGCCATTGTTAAAAGGTGTGAATCTGCCTAATCCCTCAAGGATGCGTGTCGCGCTTGAGATTTCAAGGTCCACCATTTTGTCTCATTTTTATGTCGATCACTTGATGTTCCGCGAATTTGAAATTTTAAGCTCGTTTTCGATAGAATATTCACGTTTAGTGAACAAGTGCTACGAAGAACTACACGTACGTCTCAGATGAGTACTCTTTGTGACTGTGATAACATTCAGAATCGAGAATCGTCCTTTATCGTTTTCACTGTTGTCATGAGAGTAAGCTTGGGTCCCGGTAGAAAAGTGACAAAAATTCTAACCCCTAAGTCACTATTTTAAAATACATTATAAAAAATACTACCAAATGAATTTTTAGTATACTACTGTGCGTACTTATGAAGGTTGTGTGCGATTTGGGGGCTTATTAGAGTAAATTTTATCATTTTGCTTTCACGTCACTGTATCAGCCATTTTGTTCAAAGTCGTAACACTTTTTTTGTAGACGCCGTAGAAATTGTTGAAAATGTATTCAAAATTTTCTGCCAGTTTCATAAAATGCCTGTTTAATTGTTCTTGTCTGTTCTTGTTTCAGTTTTTTGGAAAATTTTTCATGTTGCAATATTCAGCGTGCCGTTAAATGTGGTTTTAGTCAACGCTACAATTTTTGAATACATTGAACTGTCGGTACAACTTTCTAGCAGTCTCTTCGCCAAATCAATTTTTCGAACCCTTTTTAACCGTTCTTAATTTCATTGGAACTGCTTGTTGTTGCATATTTGGTCTGCTTACATGCATTTTGTAGAGCATGGGCGGGTTATTTCAGTTATCTTATCGCATATTTTGTTTATTTCCAACAAAATGTACGTGGTATCATGGCTCCTCATTAAAACTTTCGCATGGCTGAAATATAAACACTTGTATGGTTTCTTTGACGTCTTTTTTCTGATCATGTTTTGTTTGTTTTTTTATTTCAGTTTTCTGTCAATCTTGTTCTTTAGAAACGAAAATGCCATACACGACAGGCAAATTTGTTTTGAGTTTAAACCGAGCGACAGGTTTTGTCAGGATTCACTATAACAACTTACACTTTAGTATTACTGAAAGTATCCACAGAGACACAATAAAATGGCGTGCAGTTGTTGATTGCAATGAACTCTGGGAAAAATGACGTCATGTTTGCGTGATTTCCTGTCTACATTTTATGTTAATGATTTATCACAGATTAGTACGTCTTTTGTTTCAAATGTTTACCCGCGACACGCATCTAATGAAAAGAACATGATTCGTTTCCCAACTGTCTTTTTAGGTAACCGTGGTTTTTTCGTCTTTAAAATGGAACAAGTTTACGTGCAGAGACCGAGCAGCGTATCATCCGCTCATGCTGGAAAACAACCGACGAGTGTTTCGTTTCTGGTGTCAGGCCTTGCCAATGACCTATGACGTCACGTGAACCTTTCTGCGCATACACCCTTCTGTCTCTTCGCTGATGCGCAGTGCCACTCGTGACGGTGATTTTTTTTTTCAGTCACGAAAAATGTGAGTTCATCCCATTTCGCCGAGTAAATAAGCGGTACTGGTGACGGGGTAAAACGAAATATAAACAATAAGGCGATATTGTCAGTGTGAAACAAAAGAAACAAGTCATTGAAAATGACACAGTCCCCGTTAAGTTCTCTTTGTGCTTGTCATATTAAAGCGGAGGGGTTGTCGCGAGCGTGTCCTTGAAACTTGAGTTCCAAGTGGCGTATACAACAGATTGTTTATTTACATCAAAACACGTGTTTCGTGTCATAGTAATATGGCCAAAATAAAAACAGTCGTTATTCAGCCATCTTTGATCTGATTATGAAACACACTGATATGTATGATGTATGTGCCAAATACGAATGAAAATGGTACATAAATTGTGGAAATATAGTAGTAAGGCCAAAAAGTCAGATGGCTGTCAATCGGCCATCCTTGACCAGATTTTGAAACAAATTGTCATGGACATGCATCCTAACATGTATAAAGTACATGTATGTGCCAAATTTGAATGAAAACTGACAGAGCACGTCCAAGATACCGCATAAAAAAAACAAAAACAAGATGCCTGCCAGTCGACCATCTTTGATCCAATTGCGAAATAAATCGTCATGGACATGTATCCTAACATGTATAATCTATGTACCAAGTTTGAATGACAACTGACAAAGCATGTCCAAAATACAACATTTTCAAAAAACAAGATGGCTGCCAGTCAGCCATTTTGAATCGAATCGCTAAACCACTGCATGTGTCCCACATAAGGTACAAGGCACATGCAAAGAATGAACGGAAACGGTCCACAGGATTCTGAAATATGACGTTGGATAGACTGACGCATGGACAGACGGACACACAGACTTAGGAACTCACGGACGGTCGGGGACATGTATCCTAACATGTATGATCTATGTACTAAATTTGAATGAAAACTGACAAAGCCTGTCCAAAATACGACATTTTCAAAAAACAAGATGGCTGCCAGTCGGCCATCTTTGATCCAATTGTGAAATAAATCATCATGGACATGTATCCTAACATGTATAATCTATGTACCAAGTTTGAATGAAAACTGACAAAGCATGTCCAAAATACAACATTTTCAAAAAAACAAGATGGCTGCCAGTCGGCCATTTTGAATCAAATCGCTAAAACCACTGCATGTGCATATGTCCCACATAAAGTACTAGGCACATGCAAAGAATGAATGGAATCGGTCCAAGGGATTCTGAGATATGACTCCGGACGGACGCACAGACGCACAGACGCACGCACGGACGGACGGAGACTGAATTATAAGTCCCCGTTTTCGGACTTCGTCTGAACGGGGACTAATAAATTGGATTAAAAGTCGTCCTATCTCCTCTCTTTTTACCTTCCATGGTACAAGTGACATGTAGAAATGAAAGATCAATATTATTTTTAACACTAACACAGATTATAGATTGTGTTACTGTCAGTATAGTACCTATGTAGAAACCTTGAACTGAATTTGACTATATCTCAGGGATTTTTTTAAACAGGGAAACAGGGGTGCAGTGCCATCATGACGTGCACCACCTTTACCCTGGGGAGCAGATCCTCTAGCAACCACAAAATTCTGATTGACCAGGAATCAAATGCGACCACAGTCTTCAACTGTGACCTGTCTGATAGTAATTTTGGCCCCAAGGAAGCCATAGAATGCTCCATTTTAGCTTTAATCAAAAACTCAACACCCTGGTAGGGGGAACCCTATCTCCCCCAACTTGGTGGCGCCACTGAACTGATATCTTACAGAGGAAATAGCATGAAAGAAAAATGCAGCCAGTCGGGTATTGTTGTTAAAGTATCTCCAAAAGAAATATGGCTTGCACTGTAACCCAATATGTAAGGTCATCATACAAAGTGTGATTGAAAATGCCCTATTCAATTTTGAACTGAATCAGGCCATATTGCCCTGTTATGACATGTTACAGAATGATATTTCACGTTTTTTTGACAAAATGGCCACCATTTGACAAATTTGAGCTAATTTGAGTTGTGTTTTCTTGCAGTATACTACCTATCTACAAACTTTCAAGTGAATCAGGCCATTTCTTTCAGAGGAATCAGCACAAAAAAGGGGGCAAAAATTGCCACCAGTCGGCCATTTTAGTCCAAAATTTAAAAAAATATGACGTGCACTAGTAACCCAATATACATTATCATCATACAAAGTTTCGACAAATTTGATCAAATCTCAAAGCAAAACATGGTTTTGTATTACCTTGAAGTATAGTACCTATGGACAAACTTTGAACTGAATCTGGCCATAATTTATGGAGGAATCAGCACGAAAACAGAAAAACACAAAATGGCGACCAGTCGGCAGTCTTGGACCGAATCTCGAAAAAAAAGTGATGTGCACCTATAACCCAATAGGCATGATAACCATACATCCTGTTCAGCTCAGAGAAACAGTTCCGGACACGTTTTAATATCAAAATGGCCTGTGAGTCAGCCATATTCAATCGAATCATAATAAAAAGTTGTGTGCATATGTAGGTTATCATATTTTGTCTGTATGCCAAGTTTGAACGAGATCGGTCAAAGGGTGTCAAAGAAATGAAATCGCCCTATATACCGTATATATGGTCAGATGCTGTAGTAATGAATGCAAACCACATTATTGTGCTGTTCCAACCGTTTTTTTTTCTTGCAATGCTATATCAACATGAAAAAATAATTGTGTTTTTTAATCTTATGACTCGTAATAAATATAACAGCAAATGGAAATAATTTCATATAGCAATTATTATTAACATCATATGCGTATTATTTTCCATGTTTTGGTCAAATTACAGAACGAAGACTGGGGGCATGATTTCGGCACAGCCCTAGCGAGTCCCAAGTTGGTCCCAACTAACGTGAATGAAACTGTCCTGCTCCAAACATGAAGGATTACAAATTACCGGTATAGCATGTGTCCAGATCCTGTAACATGAACACAAGTAAACACTCACACCATAGCTACAGTTAATGAACACACCAGATAATGTCAACTTATAGTCACCACTTTGTAGATATTACCTGAGATATGTATCTTGACTCTGGAGCAGGCAAGGTGTCACTCTTAGCCGTTGCAGTCTGGATATATGGTCTGGTACCGCTGATATTGCAATACGTACCACTGAGCTGTTTCTTGTCTTCAGTTAATTATTAACTGAAAGCTGTAAACTAAAAAATAAAAGCAGTGCATTTGTCAGTTTGACCACACTCTGTCTATATCACCTGTCTGACAACAGCTGTTGTTTTAGGTATGCAACAGCTTATTCCCTGGGACCAATGACGAATGGTATGCTATATAATTAGTCTAGTGCCTGAGGTTGTCTGTTTCATCATCATGCCTGCCATTATTCACCTTGTCTTGTTCTCCCAACACGTTTTTACCCAATCTCATCAGTTATAAACAATTCACAAATAGTTTTAACAATTATAAAGTGTAATTCTCATGTGAAGTACTTTTTACTATCAATCTTATTTTAACAATAATTTTTACTCATTTTTTACAAACATAGAGAGCAACATGCATCGATACAATTAGCATTTTATCTACGTTTCATTTCCCTGACACAAAGGTTCAATTCATTAACTTTTAATGCCACACCAGATATAAATAACGTCTTCATGAATAATTATTCACATAATGTAATGCTGACATCATTTATAACAAACTCTATAAAATCATGTAACTTTAAAAATTTTTTTTTTTCATCATGTAATTGACTTGACACAATCTTTGTCATGTAATAAACAAAACAGAAAACAGTCGGCCACTTTAAATCATTACTATATATAGAGATACATGTGTGTAAAGTTTGATTAGATCGAGTTTCCGATTGGCAGAAATGCTGGAATAAAATGCTAACTCGCATGAACATTAGAAACACATTTTGTAACAAAAACATCAGTGTTTAAACAAAGTGATTTTAAAATATCAAAACAAGTTTTACATTGTGCAAGAGAAGTTTATAATTGTACTACAAAAACAAGATGAATTAACTCACAGAATTGTGGTAACACGTTAAGATGGCAGATCAGCATAAGATGTGGACAACACGGTGCTGGCACATACACTGTTCAGATTGAGATGTGTGGCTGCAAGTGTAGGCTGTATTTTGTAAAGTGATTGTAACTAATGTTAATAAACTGATAACGTTGCTACATACTCTAGTTAATGATTATATGTAATCAATAATAATCAATAAACATAGAGATATTCCTACAGTACAGGCTGGGCATAACTTAACTTTTAGTTCACAAGATATTAATAAAAATTAATTAATTAAATATGCAAATGAGCTTGTTAATTAAGCTGAAATTCAATATTGCATAGCATATATCTTATATTGACAAATCAAGTTTTATCTCATTTGGACTATTAGTTCACAAGATATTAACAAGAATTCATATTAATAATTAAATATGCAAATGAGCTCATTAATTGATTCTTTGAAAAAATTTGTACCTAGTCTCAGCAAAATCGGTCCAGGCATCTGCGTGAAATGATGATGGACACACCAAAAAAAAAATGGATTTTACAGGTGTTTGCCGCCAGGCAGCCATATTTGATCAAATCAGGAAATAAATCCATGTGAATATGTACAACTCCTCACTGTGTCTTTGTCCCTAGTATCATTGAAATCAGTCAATGCATCTCTGAGAAATATCAATGGACAGACAAAAGCCATGATTAACAATAAAAATGGCTGCCAGAGAAATAACAATGGACACGAAAGGACCCAATTTGGCTGAATTTTGGCATTAAAAAATGGACCGCCAGTCAGCCATATTTGTCAAAAACTGCGTGTTTGTCGACGGGGATATTCTAATTCGAATGAATCTTCACTGTGGATTTTTTTTATTTCTGGTTTATTTGTCACATTCTAAGCAATAAATTAATTGTTGTTACACTTCTAATGCTGCATATTGTTTATTTTTGTTGCATGTTTTTATTTGCCGTTTTACTCCCAGTCGCAGTTCGATCTGCGTGTTGCCAATTTTCGCGATCTTTCATTTTTTTTGCCGGGGATATCCAAACAAACGCCCACCCCTTCTTTTTGCCGATTTTTCATGTTCAGGACCCTGGGCTCTTACCCGGATAAATACGATAGTACCATATTTACTCTATTAGTGGAGCAACTGTCATAGAGACACATGTACTGTATTTGTACCATTAAGTGCATCCATGGTCTCAAGTTCTTTTTTAGCTGGAAATAAAACTGTGCAATAAACAGAATTTACGGCATTATAAAGATAGTTTGGTGCCAAACATTCTAAAGTTGTTAGGTGAGTTTGCAAAGTTTTTATTTATCTTTCTCAAGCTAAGCATAATTATTTTTTTTATTTGACAAGTCGGTCTTTTTGAACTGAGAATATCATATATTACAGGAGATGTCACTGTGGAAATGTAACAGTCCAACAAAATGGCGTCTGAAATGAATAATTTAAAGATACAGTATACATTTGAAATGCAATTCCTCACCCCTTGGCTATTATCACCAATTGTTCATCACCTGAGTGATATACATCCCAAATTTTGGTTTCCTGTGCATCTAATAAACAACTTATCTAACCACTGGACTGAATTAATGATTTTATCAAAAATTTATAGAAGATTGGGCATATATCCATCAATTTTGGCCTCAAATTTTTCTCACTCAAAAATGCAATTGCAATACAACTAGATTTTCAAGGTCACTGGTTGTTCAGATCGAATGGTTTCTTTTTTGTTTCAAGTTTGTTTGTCTAGAAACATATCAATGTTGGATTTTGGTGAATACAGAACATGTTCATTTCTAATAAAGGATTTTGATATGCCAATATCAAAAATTCCTTTAACATCTTGCATATAAATAGTTCTTGACTCTCCAAATTTTTACAATGGTACTATAGCTCCGAATGGAATTCCTTTCTGATAACACACCATGTGTGTGTTTTATTGCATGTCACTCAGAAACCTATTTTTTGCAGTCATCTGTTCAGAGTTGCCCTCAATAAATACATGTTTCAAAGACACCATGTATGTTTTTTAGCACCAAATTCCGCAGCAGGCTATTTATTTGTTGCTTTTATAGTCCAGAGCAACTTAATAAGCACCTTGTTTTTCTGAAGTCATATTGTAGTGATTAATTCTATCACATAAATCCAATAATTAATGTCTCCTTTAAAAATCTCATAAAAACTGTAGAGTTAACCAGGCTACATAGAGTCTTGCTGGTTTGTCATGATAAAATTGAACAATTATGACCTACCAGTTGTTTTTTCATATTCCAGATTGAGTCATACAAATACAAGTGTGAAAATAAAACTTGCCCAAACTATTATAATCAATATTACCATAGAGAGGACATGTGGTCTAAACAAGATCATACCACTTTTTTAAGAACTGATATTGCTTGATTGGGTTTGAGTGTTTGGTTCACGGCCGGCATAAGACATGGCAATGCCCATGCACAGGCCTTGTTTTTCCAGTTAGTCATCATTGTCTGGTCTTACTGCGAACCAGACTGTTTGGTTCAGGGCCGGCATAAGACATGGCAATGCATATACACAGGTCTTGTTTTTCCAGTTATCGATCATTGTCTGGTCTTTCTGGGGACCAGACTGTTTGGTTCAGGGCCTGTATAACACATGGTAATGCATATACACAGGCCTTGTTTTTCCAGTTATTAATCATTGTCTGGTCTTTCTGGGGACCAGAGTGTTTGGTTCAGGGCCAGTATAACACATGGTAATGCATATACACTGGCCTTGTTTTTCCAGTTATCCAGCATTGTCTGGTCTTGCTGGGGACCAGAGTATTTGGTTCAGGGCCAGCATAAGACATGACAATGCATATACACAGGCCTTGTTTTTCAGTTATTCTTCATTGTCTGAATTTGCTGGGAACCGGAGTGTCTGGTTCAGGGCTAACATAAGACATGGCAATGCATATACACAGGCCCTGTTTTTCCAGTTATCCCTCATTGTCTGGTCTTGCTTGGGACCAGACTGTTTAGTTCAGGGCGGGCATAAGACATGGCAATGCATAAACACAAGCCTTGTTTTTCCAGTTATCCACGATTGTCTGGTCTTCCTGGGGACCAGAGTGTCTGGTTCAGGGCTAACATAAGACATGGCAATGCATATACACAGGCCCTGTTTTTCCAGTTATCCCTCATTGTCTGGTCTTGCTTGGGACCAGACTGTTTGGTTCAGGGCGGGCATAAGACATGGCAATGCATATACACAGGCCCTGTTTTTCCAGTTATCCCTCATTGTCTGGTCTTGCTTGGGACCAGACTGTTTGGTTCAGGGCGGGCATAAGACATGGCAATGCATATACACAGGCCTTGTTTTTCCAGTTATCCACGATTGTCTGGTCTTGCTGGAGACCATAGAGTTTGGTTCAGGGTCGACGTGAAACATGGCAATCAGGCCTCAAAATTAACATCGTCCCGATGGCCCGGGGGCCCGGGGCACTAACAATTTAGGCTGGAACCACTAGAAATTCACTTTCACACCTTTTTTAGGATGATAATCAACACTGTAATGTAAACCCATCATACGTTTGTCAGGCGTGTGACCCAGCTGTCGTCTCCCAAAAGGCCCCCGAATTTGATCTCTTGTCATGCAGCGCACATGGAAGCTGCAGACACCCTGATTCGTGACTCCGCCCCCATCCCTTTGATCTGTATATAAGAGTATGTTTATTGTGACTAGCGTGAATGGGTAAGCCTCTTTCAACAATGAGCTGTTATCACTGTAAACAATGTTAAATAATTCTTCAAATGCTCAGTTTATCTTTTGAAAACAACTATTTTTTGATTTGAAAAAAAAATCATGCAGTTTTCCCATCAAAATCCAAGCCAAAATATCATACTACAACATTGGCAAATATCTCTCCGCATTGCGTTCAATACAATGTAACATTAACATATTTAATGAGCTATGGTAATTTGAACACATTGGCATCATCCAGCATTTTGATTGGTTAATTAGCGATTTGACCTATTAAGTCAATTCAAGCAAAAGATAGAACATGGCGGATAGCCGACAGCATCAAACATTTATATGCGACCGTAATCATTTGCTTACGATGAAACTAAGTTCAAGAATTTTTGTTTTTCCAGTTATACATCATTGTCTGGTCTTGCTGAGAACCAGAGTATTTGGTTCAGGGCCAGCATAAGACATGGCAATGCATATACACAGGCTTTGTTTTTTCTGTTATGCATCATTGTCTGGTCTTGCTGAGAACCAGAGTGTTTGGTTCAGGGCCAGCATAAGACATGGCAATGCATATACACAGGCTTTGTTTTTCCAGTTATCCCTCATTGTCTGGTCTTGCTGAGAACCAGAGTGTTTGGTTCAGGGCCAGCATAAGACATGGCAATGCATACATGTATACACAGGCTTTGTTTTTCCAGTTATTTATCATTGTCTGTTCTTGCTGGCGATCTGAGATACCCATAATTCATTGCAATGCATCTATTTACTGTAGTTCCCACATATGACACATCGTGAGAAATGTCACTACCCATAATTCATTGCAATGCATCTATTTATTGTAGTTTCCAGATATGACACATCGTGAGAAATGTCACTACCCATTATTCATTGCAATGCATTACACTGTAGTCTCCAGATATTTTCCAAGATACATGTACTCAATATCAAGTTTCATCACCCACAATGCATTGCATTTAGCCCAGCATTACTGTTGAATCCTGATATATCACAAGGTGTATTGCTATTATCATTTCATTTTATGACGTTTTATCAGACTCTCTTACATGATGGTTGGCCATTCCCTGTCACTTTCATACCTAAACATACCTAAATTATCCCTATATTACTGTGTCAAACTCAAATACATTATATTTTATGTGGCCAATTTGCCCATCACAATGTGACCTATTTTATGCAGTCACCTGCACTCTACAAATCTGTTTCAAGGACACCATGTAGGTTTCTTTATACAAGAGTGGACCAAACAATACATTTACTTATTCCATAGTTCAGAGCAACACCAATTTTACAATCTTGTTTTTCTGTAGTTGTATTGTGTTCTTATCTATAGGATCAGTAGTGCTGAATTCCATAACATAAATCCACCAATAAATGTCTCCTTCTCAAAGATAATAAATACCTGAGTGGAGGTTTACACAGAATTTGCAAATTAATTAAAGTTGACATTAAATGAATGCAAAAATAAAAGTATCAAATGTGTACATAAAGTGGTACACTAATAATACTTTAATATAGAATATGTTTACTAGGGATAAAACACTGACTAATTGTTATCAATAGTTCTGTATATATTAAGTGTCACATTAAACAGACTGTTATAAAATAATAAGTTGATTGTAAATTACCCACTATGAGTAGTATAGCACAGATAAACCGATAGTGGGGGAGAGGGGTGAATTTGTATTCAAGCACAACTGATTGTTTGTCAGCTGCAATAAAAAAGATAAAAACATGCACAGATTTCTGAGAGCATATTTCATAAATAGTACACAATCACGTATCTTACTACAGGGTAAAATTACAGAATCTAGACTGAGTATATTATTACCAAACGCTTCAGTGTGGTATTAAGAGTTTGTTTTCAGGGGTGGGTGATACCAAGGTGGAAAATGGATGCACATATGAGGTTAATTCCTTGAATTGCAATATAGAAGGTTCAGGCTGAAATACAATATATAGTGTTTTCATGTTTCATCTGATATTTCTGTGGTATTCTGCTGCTGTAACTAATGCACGATTTGTTCCGAAATTCAGTGGGTTGTGTGCACTCAAGGGTTATTCGTTTTTTACTGAAAACACCCCTTTGTTTTAATGGAAGAGTCGAATAGTTTCACTCCCACTGGGAAATCTGCATTGTTGCTTGAATGAGAGCTAATTAAACACATTTTCCAGACCGGCGAAAGAGTATGCAACAGCCAATTTTAACAGCTTGTCACATGATTTTACTCTGAATGAAAAGAGGCTAGTCCATTTTACGAAGTAGTAATTGGGAGTAAATATGTGAGGGATAGTATCAACAGAGATGTGTATACTGAAAAGTAATATCTATCCTTTTTTGGCATCGTCAAGCATTTTTGTTTTACTGAAACTCCCCTATTGATCGAATCCTGGGGTTGAAGGAGAAAGGCACACCACATGTTTGAATACAATGGTGAAGGCAAACATGACTTGCGTCGACAGCGGTCGTCACTGAGCAGCATGCTACAACTTTGCTTGTGATGTTGCTTACTGATCGTGGATTGAATGAGCCTTGGTTACCGGTTAAAATGTTGCTCTTTTGCCGTTGGTAATCTTTATTTGGAACTGGGTAACGTCGCAACGTTGCCAGCAGAAACCTCATGATACTTTGATGTTGATGGTCGTGCCTCTATGGTAATCGCTAATTTTACTGCAGGTGGATCTTCGAAGAGCCCTTCAGGGTTTATAAAACTCAGTCAACAAAATTAGCAGACGAAAATTTGTTTACGAAATAAAAATAGTCCGATTGCCATTATAACTAAAACCGAGCACCATATACGCAGTTTGCAAAAAAACATTCAGTCTTTAGAAGTCACTTTATTTTATTTGCGATAGTATTTTCTAGATTGAAGACAGCATTTACATTTCATTCAAAGTTCGAAGTTGCGTTGAGATTACTTTGATACAGTGTAACATTATCGGTGCCCGTGATCTCTCACCGGTGCAACGTAGCCAAAATAAAAGGCATGATCATTTGAACACTGCTATTACAAGACTGGTAGGAGGTAATACATTTGGGGCGAAAGTATTAAAAAAACAGTTTTTGACTGTTGCCATGGTAGCTGTGGGCCAGGATTGTTTTTCCAATTAGTGACTGTACGACCTGCCTGTCAAATATGAACAAAATTAGCCAAGCCAAAAATAATCTCCAAGCCGTTGCTGGTGAAAAGTTACCCCAAATTCGGGTCAATTTTCTCGGTAATGAAAATAAACATAAAAAACAGTAAATTGTTGCCCACACTCAAGCTGAGTAGAATGACCTCCGTCCGTGCTTTTTAATCATAGAAATGTAGGGTGTGATACATTTGGCTTAAAGGTATTCAAAAAATTCAGTTTTTGGCTGTTGCCATGGAAATGGCGGTCAGAATTGGTTTTCAGATGTTACAAATAGTTACTTTGTGCCCACACTCAAGCTGAGTAGAATGAACTATTTATGAGGTGTTTTATCTTAAATTTGTAGCAGGAGATACATTTAGCACTCTGCTGTGTGGTGTCCTAAGTGGTATAAAAGTTTTAAACCACAAGTAAGTCAGCTACGATGTTGACATGTGATCAGAATAGTAATGATTCACAGAAAATCAATGCTACTTGTGTAGTTCATGAAGTCACAGATGCAAGTAGGCATCCATGTTTACAGGGACAAGATATAGTTGAGTTGCAATTTGGCCATGATCTGCCAATTATTAGTGTTGTCAGTGTTGCACATCAATACTCATTCTTTATCCAGAGAAATAGTTTAGGGGCAGTAAACAAGAAACCTGAAAAACTAAAATGTCGTCTGCATGGATGATTAAAAAAAACAGAGTTAAGGGGTCCTGCACGTTTCATAAATTTTGCCCATATATTTTTTGTATTGATTTGTGTTATTTTTATCAAAGGAAATTTATTTAAGTCTTGTGATCGTGTTCAATGTACTTGTGAAGCGCTAAACCCATTTTTGACAAATATTAGTAACTATATCGTTGTACGTCAAGCTAAGTGGCCCGAATTGTAACATCACAGCGCATAAATTGTGGAAGTCTTTGCCCGTTACCGCACATAGGTTAAACAGGTGTTTATTTGAGTTCAGTCAGGATGTACGCAAATACTGAGTGACCCACTTTAATAAGTACCTTGTTTTTGTGAAGTCGTATTCTTATCAGTGGAACCAGGAAGGATTAATTTCATCACATAAATTCAATAATGAATGTCTCCTTTATACAACTCGTAAAAACTGTAAACTGTAGTAAAACAGTCGACGAGCCAATATCATACTTAAATGCAGGCACTGACTGACTGAGTTGAAAAAAAATACGACAAAAACTCAAACTATGAACAGATGACAGAAATAAAAACAAATATCAGGCACTGTTACTGTATTATCCCGATTTTGAAATTAATTGCAGAGACTGTATATGCAGTAGTGTCTTGTAAGACATATATAACTCTGTGACGTCAATTCAATGACCACAGTAGCATGGTCTGATAGCATACTGTGTGTGTTGTTTTATTGCATGTCACTCAGTAATCTATTTTTGTAGTCATCTGTTGAGAATTGTCCTCTATAAATCCATGTTTCAAGGACACCATGTACGTTTCTTAGCACCAAATGCAGAAACAGACACAGCTATTTATTTGTTGTTTTCGTAGTCCCTAGCAACATCCACTTTAATAAGCGCCTTGTTTTTGTGTAGTCGTATTGTATTCTTATCAATATAACCAGGTGTGATTAATTCCATCGCATAAATCCAATAATAAATGTCTTCTTTATAAAACTCGTAAAACTGTAAACTGCACAAAAAACAATGTGCGAGCCAATAACATAATTAATTGCAGGCACTGACTGACTGAGTAAAAAAAAACAGGGCAAAAACTCATACTATGTACGGATGACAGAAATAAAAAAATAGCAGGCACTGTCAGGCCTTGCTGTTGTATTGTCACTCACTAGTACGACAGACAACTTTTTTAAAAATTTCCTTTCACCTTACCAACTTGTTTCTGATCGTATATTATAACGCATAGACAGGTTTTTGAAATTATTATGATTAAGAAGCCATAAATGGCGTGTTACTTTGAAATAAATTTAAGACGCCAAAGCACGGACACTTTCGAAAATTAACCCGAGGTCACGATGCTGGTTGCATACATAATTAAAGGAAAAATTTAAATGATCGATTAAGTGATGACTAAATCCTAGTCATATCTTGCAAATTTTCCATAGAATATGACTGCCTAGTTTTATTTCATTACAATCACCGATTCCTGAGACATCGTGTTTAAAAATTTGCTGCACAGACAGGTAACACAGGACACAAGCACGTGTTGACTGTCAATGGGTGCTAAATACGAGACTTGAAGAAACCAATGTAACCTGGAATTGCGTTCATGTCATAGAATGCTAGAGATTTTATTTAATGGTACATGTAGATTGATGATGTTAGTCGTGATCAAACTCTGTATTATCCCGATTTTGAAATTAATGGCGGAGAATGTACATGCAATAGTATCTTGTAAGACATATATAACTCTGTGACGTCAATTAAATGACCACAGTAGCATGGTCTGATAGCATACTGTGTGTGTTGTTTTATTGCTTGTCACTCAGTAATCTATCTTTTGTAGTTTTTTGTAATTTTCCTCTATTAATTCATGTTTCAAGGACACCATGTACGTTTAAAAGCGCCTAATGCAGGACCAAGCTATCCATTCGATAATCGCAAGCAACACCCACTTTAATAAGCACCTTGTTTTTGTGAAGTCGTATTGTATTCTTATCAATGGGACCATAAATCCAATAATAAATGTCTCCTATGCAAAACTCGTAAAATCTGCAAAAACAAAGTTCGAGTAAATGACATAGTTAAAATAATTGAAAGCAGGCACTTACTGAAATGAAAATAGCCCGGGAAAAAACACAAACTATTGACAGAATTTGAAAAAGAATAATAAAAGCACATGTGAGACAGACAAATTTTTCCTTTCTTCTTTTTTGAACTTTCTTTTACTTATTTGATTTATTCTTGATCGTGTCACACAAACTTACATTATGGTCAATGTGCTTGGGAATACTACTAGGTTACTGATGGGACTCGTGTGCATTGAAATGCATTTTGTCAAGATGGCTATCAAATGTCCTGCCTAATTTGCATAACAGCTAACTCACACAGAAGCGTAGCAATATGAGATGTTAATCCAAACAACTTGGGATGATCCATTTATTTGTAGGCTTGCCACAAACGTAGTTTTAATTGTTATAACTAAACAGAAGTAAAACAATGTGAATATATTCCATCTAAAACGTTAGTTATTAATTACGTTGACATTAAATTTAAACAAAAGTAATTCTCATATTCACACACAGTTGTGTCTTTCAACCCTATGCTATAAATGGTATCTCCCATATAGATGCTCAGTACAGTGCGATACATGAGGGAATTGTAATGAATCCAGGATCCAAAGGTTTTGCACACAATTTTTCAGACAAAACTTTACGCATTTGATATAACCGTTGTTCCGTGGCATTTTCGTCTGAATAGGTCATCATCTATCAGTATACACAGTAGAGTCAGAAATGTTAGTGTCAGAAGTGGGATTGTGAGTCTGATTTGGATTTTACTGTCAATCCCCTGACTAAATTGACTGTTTAGTAACTGCTTAAGGTCTAGAGAACACGGTGTTCAGACCAGTTTGTACTGCTTAGTAACTGCTTAAGGTCTAGAGAACACGGTGTTCAGACCAGTTTGTACTGTTTAGTAACTGATTAAGATCTAGAGATCAAGGTGTTCAGACCAGTTTGTACTGTTTAGTAACTGCTTAAGGTCTAGAGACCAAGGTCTTCAGACCAGTTTGTACTGCTTAGTAACTGCTTAAGGTCTAGAGAACACGGTGTTCAGACCAGTGTGTACTGCTTAGTAACTGCTTAAGGTCTAGAGAACACGGTGTTCAGACCAGTTTGTACTGCTTAGTAACTGCTTAAGGTCTAGAGAACACGGTGTTCAGACCAGTTTGTACTGTTTAGTAACTGCTTAAGGTCTAGAGAAGAAGGTGTTCAGACCAGTTTGTACTGTTTAGTAACTGCTTAAGGTCTAGAGAACACGGTGTTCAGACCAGTTTGTACTGCTTAGTAACTGCTTAAGGTCTAGAGACCAAGGTGTTCAGACCAGTTTGTACTGCTTAGTAACTGCTTAAGGTCTAGAGAACACGGTGTTCAGACCAGTTTGTACTGTTTAGTAACTGCTTAAGGTCTAGTGAACAAGGTGTTCAGACCAGTTTGTACTGTTTAGTAACTGATTAAGATCTAGAGATCAAGGTGTTCAGACCAGTTTGTACTGTTTAGTAACTGCTTAAGGTCTAGAGACCAAGGTGTTCAGACCAGTTTGTACTGTTTAGTAACTGCTTAAGGTCTAGAGACCAAGGTCTTCAGACCAGTTTGTACTGCTTAGTAACTGCTTAAGGTCTAGAGAACACGGTGTTCAGACCAGTGTGTACTGCTTAGTAACTGCTTAAGGTCTAGAGAACACGGTGTTCAGACCAGTTTGTACTGTTTAGTAACTGCTTAAGGTCTAGAGAACACGGTGTTCAGACCAGTTTGTACTGCTTAGTAACTGCTTAAGGTCTAGAGACCAAGGTGTTCAGACCAGTTTGTACTGCTTAGTAACTGCTTAAGGTCTAGAGAACACGGTGTTCAGACCAGTTTGTACTGTTTAGTAACTGCTTAAGGTCTAGTGAACAAGGTGTTCAGACCAGTTTGTACTGTTTAGTAACTGATTAAGATCTAGAGATCAAGGTGTTCAGACCAGTTTGTACTGTTTAGTAACTGCTTAAGGTCTAGAGACCAAGGTCTTCAGACCAGTTTGTACTGCTTAGTAACTGCTTAAGGTCTAGAGAACACGGTGTTCAGACCAGTGTGTACTGCTTAGTAACTGCTTAAGGTCTAGAGAACACGGTGTTCAGACCAGTTTGTACTGCTTAGTAACTGCTTAAGGTCTAGAGAACACGGTGTTCAGACCAGTTTGTACTGTTTAGTAACTGCTTAAGGTCTAGAGAAGAAGGTGTTCAGACCAGTTTGTACTGTTTAGTAACTGCTTAAGGTCTAGAGAACACGGTGTTCAGACCAGTTTGTACTGCTTAGTAACTGCTTAAGGTCTAGAGACCAAGGTGTTCAGACCAGTTTGTACTGTTTAGTAACTGCTTAAGGTCTAGAGACCAAGGTGTTCAGACCAGTTTGTACTGTTTAGTAACTGCTTAAGGTCTAGAGAACAAGGTGTTCAGACCAGTTTGTACTGCTTAGTAACTGCTTAAGGTCTAGAGACCAAGGTGTTCAGACCAGTTTGTACTGTTTAGTAACTGCTTAAGGTCTAGAGAACACGGTGTTCAGACCAGTTTGTACTGCTTAGTAACTGCTTAAGGTCTAGAGAACACGGTGTTCAGACCAGTTTGTACTGCTTAGTAACTGCTTAAGGTCTAGAGAACAAGGTGTTCAGACCAGTTTGTACTGCTTAGTAACTGCTTAAGGTCTAGAGACCAAGGTGTTCAGACCAGTTAGTACTGCTTAGTAACTGCTTAAGGTATAGAGAACACGGTGTTCAGACCAGTTTGTACTGCTTAGTAACTGCTTAAGATCTGGAGAACAAGGTGTTCAGACCAGTTTGTACTGTTTAGTAACTGCTTAAGGTCTAGAGAACAAGATGTTCAGACCAGTTTGAACTGCTTAGTAACTGCTTAAGGTCTAGAGAACACGGTGTTCAGACCAGTTTGTACTGTTTAGTAACTGCTTAAGGTCTAGAGAACAAGGTGTTCAGACCAGTTTGTACTGTTTAGTAACTGCTTAAGGTCTAGAGAACACGGTGTTCAGACCAGTTTGTACTGTTTAGTAACTGCTTAAGGTCTAGAGAAGAAGGTGTTCAGACCAGTTTGTACTGTTTAGTAACTGCTTAAGGTCTAGAGAACAAGGTGTTCAGACCAGTTTGTACTGCTTAGTAACTGCTTAAGGTCTAGAGACCAAGGTGTTCAGACCAGTTTGTACATTTTAGTAACTGCTTAAGGTCTAGAGAACACGGTGTTCAGACCAGTTTGTACTGTTTAGTAACTGCTTAAGGTCTAGAGAAGAAGGTGTTCAGACCAGTTTGTACTGTTTAGTAACTGCTTAAGATCTGGAGAACAAGGTGTTCAGACCAGTTTGTACTGTTTAGTAACTGCTTAAGGTCTAGAGAACAAGATGTTCAGACCAGTTTGAACTGCTTAATAACTGCTTAAGGTCTAGAGAACACGGTGTTCAGACCAGTTTGTACTGTTTAGTAACTGCTTAAGGTCTAGAGAACAAGGTGTTCAGACCAGTTTGTACTGCTTAGTAACTGCTTAAGGTTTAGAGACCAAGGTGTTCAGACCAGTTTGTACTGTTTAGTAACTGCTTAAGGTCTAGAGAACACGGTGTTCAGACCAGTTTCTACTGCTTAGTAACTGCTTAAGGTCTAGAGACCAAGGTGTTCAGACCAGTTTGTACTGCTTAGTAACTGCTTAAGATCTGGAGAACAAGGTGTTCAGACCAGTTTGTACTGTTTAGTAACTGCTTAAGGTCTAGAGAACAAGATGTTCAGACCAGTTTGAACTGCTTAATAACTGCTTAAGGTCTAGAGAACACGGTGTTCAGACCAGTTTGTACTGTTTAGTAACTGCTTAAGGTCTAGAGAACAAGGTGTTCAGACCAGTTTGTACTGCTTAGTAACTGCTTAAGGTTTAGAGACCAAGGTGTTCAGACCAGTTTGTACTGTTTAGTAACTGCTTAAGGTCTAGAGAACACGGTGTTCAGACCAGTTTCTACTGCTTAGTAACTGCTTAAGGTCTAGAGACCAAGGTGTTCAGACCAGTTTGTACTGTTTAGTAACTGCTTAAGGTCTAGAGAACACGGTGTTCAGACCAGTTTGTACTGTTTAGTAACTGCTTAAGGTCTAGAGAACAAGGTGTTCAGACCAGTTTGTACTGCTTAGTAACTGCTTAAGGTCTAGAGACCAAGGTGTTCAGACCAGTTTGTACTGTTTAGTAACTGCTTAAGGTCTAGAGACCAAGGTGTTCAGACCAGTTTGTACTGTTTAGTAACTGCTTAAGGTCTAGAGAACAAGGTGTTCAGACCAGTTTGTACTGCTTAGTAACTGCTTAAGGTCTAGAGACCAAGGTGTTCAGACCAGTTTGTACTGTTTAGTAACTGCTTAAGGTCTAGAGAACACGGTGTTCAAACCAGTTTGTACTGCTTAGTAACTGCTTAAGGTCTAGAGAACACGGTGTTCAGACCAGTTTGTACTGCTTAGTAACTGCTTAAGATCTGGAGAACAAGGTGTTCAGACCAGTTTGTACTGTTTAGTAACTGCTTAAGGTCTAGAGAACAAGATGTTCAGACCAGTTTGAACTGCTTAGTAACTGCTTAAGGTCTAGAGAACACGGTGTTCAGACCAGTTTGTACTGTTTAGTAACTGCTTAAGGTCTAGAGAACAAGGTGTTCAGACCAGTTTGTACTGTTTAGTAACTGCTTAAGGTCTAGAGAAGAAGGTGTTCAGACCAGTTTGTACTGTTTAGTAACTGCTTAAGGTCTAGAGAACAAGGTGTTCAGACCAGTTTGTACTGCTTAGTAACTGCTTAAGGTCTAGAGACCAAGGTGTTCAGACCAGTTTGTACTGTTTAGTAACTGCTTAAGGTCTAGAGAACAAGATGTTCAGACCAGTTCGAACTGCTTAATAACTGCTTAAGGTCTAGAGACCAAGGTGTTCAGACCAGTTTGTACTGTTTAGTAACTGCTTAAGGTCTAGAGAACAAGGTGTTCAGACCAGTTTGTACTGTTTAGTAACTGCTTAAGGTCTAGAGAACACGGTGTTCAGACCAGTTTGTACTGCTTAGTAACTGCTTAAGGTCTAGAGAACACGGTGTTCAGACCAGTTTGTACTGCTTAGTAACTGCTTAAGGTCTAGAGAACAAGGTGTTCAGACCAGTTTGTACTGCTTAGTAACTGCTTAAGGTCTAGAGACCAAGGTGTTCAGACCAGTTTGTACTGCTTAGTAACTGCTTAAGGTCTAGAGAACACGGTGTTCAGACCAGTTTGTACTGCTTAGTAACTGCTTAAGGTCTAGAGAACAAGGTGTTCAGACCAGTTTGTACTGTTTAGTAACTGCTTAAGGTCTAGAGAACAAGGTGTTCAGACCAGTTTGTACTGCTTAGTAACTGCTTAAGGTCTAGAGACCAAGGTGTTCAGACCAGTTTGTACTGTTTAGTAACTGCTTAAGGTCTAGAGAACAAGGTGTTCAGACCAGTTTGTACTGCTTAGTAACTGCTTAAGGTGGATCGCCAATACCATGTTCATTTGCATATTGACCATGAAAATACCAAAAACATTATTGCATTGGTAATATGCAAATTAGTTTTAGTCAACATAAGTGACTGCCTAGAAGTTCCATTACTGTTGTTCAAATTTCATTTCACTCAGCGAGTATATTCATGAACCCAAGGGTAATATATCGTAGCTCTAAATATTGTTTATTTCTGTTATGTTTCGAAAAACGCTACTCTTGAAAGGACTACTTTGTTTGCTCCCAGACCTCATTTGCATATGGGGTGTGGTAATACCGATGTTGATTTCTGGGACGAATCAAAATAAACTGCAGCACATATGGAATAACGTGGAATACATTTTTAATGTAAACATTTTTCCTCTAAAATAAATTCCAGTGAAAACTTTCCTCATACTCTATTGAGAATTGACACAGCACAGTGAACATTGGAATCACACGTTATGCTTGAAAACTTTTCATCAAAAATAAATTAAGTGAAATTCTATGTGACTTCATGAGAGTTGGAAATGAACAAATTATATAAAACCCAACCTTACCGATCCATACACAAAGTAAACTATATCCCAAAACATCCTTTCACCAGTGTATTCTATTTGACTTCAGGAGAAATTGAAATAAACAAATTATATGACAACAAACTTAATTATAATTTCAGTCTCTAGTTCAGCCCTGATTAAATAAACTACCTCGTCTTTATGTCAATTTGAAGTTATTCAATGCCTACATCAGTGACTTCAAAATATATGTTTCAATCCCAGGAATTTCACTTGCTATTAGTTGCATATGAGTGCAAGTCTTTTATTTTCTATTGCAATGTCAATTTCTTGCGATTACTCAGAACATGAAGCTATAACCACAGGCTGTCTAGGTAATACCTGGTGTAAGCACCGGTTAGGCAGTCTTGAACTATGCATGTGAAGCCAGCTGAGAGATATATCCAATCTTATAGATTTCTCATTGTTTGGTAACTATTTGATGCAAATGCAACAAAAATCAATATAAAAATATTACCCACACAGCATTCTACAGGTTACTTGTATATTACTAGTTTTTGATACATGTATTAGCATACAGTCTTGGCAGGATATCGCCATAGAGGGCGTACATCACATGTGTACGCTTACAACAAAAAGATTTTATCATTGAGCATGTTACTGTATACGTACTGTCAATCATACCCTGTACTGCCCTCTGTAGGTGACATACTGTCAATCATTACACAGTAATAAATACACTCGGCAATACTAACTAGTGTTGGTATCAGTGAGTTGATGTGTACTGCCCTCTGTAGGTGACATACTATCAATCATTACACAGTAATAAACACACTTGGCAATATTAACTAGTGTTGGTATCAGTGAGTTGATGTGTACTGCCCTCTGTAGGTGACATACTGTCAATCATTACACAGTAATAAATACACTTGGCAATACTAACTAGTGTTGGTATCAGTGAGTTGATGTGTACTGCCCTCTGTAGGTGACATACTATCAATCATTACACAGTAATAAACACACTTGGCAATATTAACTAGTGTTGGTATCAGTGAGTTGATGTGTACTGCCCTCTGTAGGTGACATACTGTCAATCATTACACAGTAATAAATACACTTGGCAATACTAACTAGTGTTGGTATCAGTGAGTTGATGTGTACTGCTCTCTGTAGGTGACATACTGTCAATCATTACACAGTAATAAATACACTAGGCAATACTAACTAGTGTTGGTATCAGTCAGTTGATGTGTACTGCCCTCTGTAGGTGACATACTGTCAATCATTACACAGTAATAAATACACTTGGCAATACTAACTAGTGTTGGTATCAGTCAGTTGATGTGTACTGCCCCTATGTAGGTGACATACTGTCAATCATTACACAGTAATAAATACACTTGGCAATACTAACTAGTGTTGGTATCAGTGAGTTGATGTGTACTGCCCTCTGTAGGTGACATACTGTCAATCATTACACAGTAATAAATACACTTAGCAATACTAACTAGCATTGGTATCAGTGAGTTGATGTGTACTGCCCTCTGTAGGCGACATACTGTCAATCATTACACAGTAATAAACACACTTGGCAATACTAACTAGTGTTGGTATCAGTGAGTTGATGTGTACTGCCCTCTGTGGGTGACATACTGTCAATCATTACACAGTAATAAATACACTTGGCAATACTAACTAGCATTGGTATCAGTGAGTTGATGTGTACTGCCCTCTGTAGGTGACATACTGTCAATCATTACACAGTAATAAATACACTAGGCAATACTAACTAGCATTGGTATCAGTGAGTTGATGTGTACTTCCCAGTGTTTGATCTAGGCTGCGCCATTGCGCAATTTGCGCAAAAAAATCAAAGTTGACGCGTTATTCATAACACTATGCGCCAGTTTGGGCGCAACATTTTTGTCCTGCCAATTTAATGAAACAATTACTTAGTTTTTACCGTAAACAGGCTGATTTACCTTAACGACCCATTACTTACTTCGTGGCGACATCTTTTGCGACAATAATGTCGCAAATTTCATCACGTGACCACTTCAAGTGGACCGTGTGCAAATAAACAGCATGGCGAATAAAATGAGTTCATCTTCGGGCATTAGTTCGTTCTATGAAAGAAAATGATACCCCAGAAACAGTTTCTGAGTCTTCTGAACGTTTGGAGGGCCGGATAAATATGGGATAACAGATACAACGGTAACTAGCAGTTATACTAGTTCCGATGTTAATCGGGGGCACCCACAGGTACGTAAACACAATCATAACACTGTTACGCTATTCATTGTTTTCAATGCTAATGTTATTTTAATAAATTACACTTTTACTTTGAAAATTATGACCAGCAAAAGAGCCTACTTGGTACTATACCATGTATTATCAAATCAAAGCGAAGTTGCGAAATGTTTTGTAGGTCAACATTACATTACACGTGAAACCAAAATATAAGACTATTTTTTGTAATAATAATTATCTTTATTGCGTTCGTATCTTTATCAGGATTTTGACTAAAATGCAATACAGGTGTGAATAAAGATAAACAAACAATTAAAGTGAGAATAAAAATACACACAGGAAAATAAAAACTGACAAACAAATAAAAGTAGGGAAAAAATAAATTGGGTTGTTTGTCATATTTGTGTTGGTGAATGTTTGGATTACTAATGCATGCACATGACCTTATCTTGAGATAGCTGACTATCTTGTTTTCAGTTTTTCTCTCTAGTTTTGAAACAGTTCTCTATGTATTATTGTATGCACACACTGGGTTTCAGAATGCTTTAGTTGGCTATCAGAATTAATTTTATGGCGCGTTTTCTAAATATAATTCAAGAACTCTGGGTGATGTTGTGTTGTTTCTTATAAAAAACGCATAGGTCTTACCCAAAAACCTGTAAATTTAAAAAAAAATATTTTTATTGATCTATGCAAAATGATTTACAGACATAACAATGGTTACAATATTAGAATTTATCTTGACTCTTCCAACTTTCTTTTTCTTGCAGGAAAGGTGGTTATCCCCAGACTGTGTTAAAATAATGTAGCACCCACTGTCAGTGTCACACCAGAACCCATCCATTACCACCTGTGAAGAATTGACATTTCAATGTTATGTATAATAGTGACAAACTGTCAACACTAAGTAAAAAGCAGTGAATTGGTATCCAACAAAGTTTAACCCAGCTGATTTGATTTGTATACCCAAAAAGTGAAATTATAAGTATTCCATAGTGAAATGGTGAATATATTATTTTCTCATGCAATTAGTTGCAACATTTGTTTTTGAAGTGTCTTTCCCCAGTTGTGTTTTGTTGCAATTTATGATAAATAAAAAAATAACTGAAATACTTGCTTACATGTAGTCTTTTCTAGCAAGCACTGGAGCTTCTGCAGCTTCCATTTGTCAATGTTCCATTAATTGTCCCAGTAGGTAGATGTAAGTGGTCATGAAGAAGGTATTAGTAAAGGGTACTGTTCAGTACTATAAAAGGGAGTGTTTAATATGATGTTGTCCAATAAAAATAAAAATATCATTTTTTATGCATTCAGGCTTTTAAATGCTGGAAAATGCTTCAGACCTGCCACTAGATTGCTGTATTTCACTTGTGCTCCAGACAACCCTGACAACCAGTAAACTGGTTGATTTGTGCCAAGTGAACACTTCAGGGTTATGAGCACGCCATTGCTATGCCATGTTGCAGTATGCCAACTTCTGGGCCCCCAGTAATTTTTCATGGCCCTTGTTCTCATACAAGAGGGGCCCCAATGGCCCCACTTAATAAATTCCTAGATCAATCACTGACTTCCCTCTGTAGGTGACATACTGTCAATCATTACACAGTAATAAATACACTAGGCAATACTAACTATTGTTGGTATCAGTGAGTTGATGTGTACTGCCCTCTGTAGGTGACATACTGTCAATCATTACACAGTAATAAATACACTAGGCAATAGTAACTAGCATTGGTATCAGTGAGTTGATGTGTACTGCCCTCTGGAGGTGACATACTATAAATCATTACACAGTAATAAATACACTTAGCAATACTAACTAGTGTTGGTATCAGTCAGTTGATGTGTACTGCCCTCTGTAGGTGACATACTGTCAATCATTACACAGTAATAAACACACTTGGCAATACTAACTAGTGTTGGTATAAGTGAGTTGATGTGTACTGCCCTCTGTAGGTGACATACTGTCAATCATTACACAGTAATAAATACACTAAGCAATACTAACTAGTGTTGGTATCAGTCAGTTGATGTGTACTGCCCTCTGTAGGTGACATACTATCAATCATTACACAGTAATAAATACACTTAGCAATACTAACTAGTGTTGGTATCAGTCAGTTGATGTGTACTGCCCTCTGTAGGTGACATACTGTCAATCATTACACAGTAATAAACACACTTGGCAATACTAACTAGTGTTGGTATCAGTGAGTTGATGTGTACTGCCCTCTGTAGGTGACATACTGCCAATCATTACACAGTAATAAATACACTAAGCAATACTAACTAGTGTTGGTATCAGTCAGTTGATGTGTACTGCCCTCTGTAGGTGACATACTGTCAATCATTACATTTTGTTAACCGCGTTTCGCAGTATAGCGGTTAACTATTGTCTGTTCGAGATGGCAAACAGACATGTATGGTATGTTGGGTCATGTGACAAGGGACATTTAAGTGGAGGACAGAAGGTTGAATGTCAGTCTAGGCCAGTCTCGCTACAGTGCAGTTTTCGGCGGTTTCCTTTTTTAGTCACACTTTGTTCATTCCTGTGCTTCTGTTAATCATCATGAGTCAGGCAGTGCGGCAGTGCGGCACTATCAACCCAGCAGTAAACCTTTAACATCACGACTATGTTTTTTCAAGTGCAAGTAGAAGAGACGATTGATGGAACTAGCAGATCCCGTAATGTCGGGAATGCACGACAACGCTCACTTCGGTTAGCAGATTGGGAAGACCTTAGACGAGATGTCAAAACATACAGGACATGCATTTTGGCCTATGTTTTGGGCGGCAAAAAAGCTGGCAAGAAACATTCTGAAGCCAAGAAGAAACAGAGGGCAATATTAATTGTATTTACTACGGTATGTAGCCTCGTTGGCATCATATCCGTCACCACAGCAAGATAGCTAACAGATCGCAACAAATACTGTTTTGAGGGCAGAGAATTCAAAAAAACCGTAATTGGCCATAGGCATTATGTGTCCTTCAATTTAAAAGATGATGAACATTAAGTTAAGTAACTCTTTATGTAACTATTTTAACACTTACGCCGATCTTGATTGTTCGTTTTTGTGAGGTAAAAAAACAAAAACAATCCTGTTTGCATTGAGTTGTACGATGTGAGTGGTGTTACAGTCACTCCACTATTTGACTGACTTACTATTTTAAGATTTGTGTCCCTTTGCCAGTGACTATTGTGAGCAGGTTTAGAGTTGCGGTAATTTGTAAAGTGACAACCACTTGGTCTCAAGTGTTGGACGTGTGTGCCGTTTATGATGGCTACTTTTCCACGGTATTTATTTGCGTCAACTGAAATTGATAGATGGATCTTGGAGGGAAGTATTGAACGTGTTAGATTGTAGGAACGTTATTTTTTTGTCCTTGTTCAAGTTCAACGTTCGTTGTTAAGACGCGTCTCTCGCTTGACAATTATTCATTCATTTGGATCATTTAATTATGTTTTACATTAAGTCCACGTACCATCACATCACAATCATCTGGAAACATCAGTCAGGTCTATTTTGGATTCTCCTAAGATTCTAGTTACGGTCGTAAGTATTGTGTATTCAAGGCGTTTAGCTTTGGAATTCGACATTTCCATCGCGCCATGTTTATTTCCAAAAATATAAAAGCAAAGGTAAGTTGGTGGTCAGTTGAGTGTGTGTGACTACGTTATTGGTGAGCTTGCATCAACGTATCGATGAAATCAAAGCTGGTAACGGTCTATTTAAATCTAGGGCTCCGTCATCCCGTGCATGTTTGAAGGAATCAGTAAAACACTGCAATTCCACAATAGGTATATTTGTGCCTGTTTTCATCATGTTAGATTTTAGGAATTTAATGCACATGAATGGGACTATGCCATGCTTCAGTACATGACGGCTATGGTGGTATATAATGTTAAAGAAGAAGGTAAGAGTGTGTGTGGTAAAGTGTTCTGTATTGCATTGTTGAAAGTTCAACCTGGCGAGCATAGTTGAAGTTCACTGTATGTTATTATGAAAGATTGGAGCCAATAATTAGAAAGTGGTGAGGATTGTATGTAACAGTAAATACTTTGAAGATGTTTTTTCATACACCGTGTGTGTTTTTATACTGACACGTCCTCAATTGGCTATGGCAGGTGTATTGACCAAGGAGGTAAGGAGGCGAGTGTAAGTGGTCTCTATAAGAACAAGTCGAAAGTTCAACCTGGAAGGAACTCGTTGCAGTTCATCGTATGTTATTATAAAACAGTAAAGGTTTTGAAGGCTTTGTGCACAAATAACTAGAAAGTTGCGAAAATTGCGAGAGTCGAAAGTAGAGTACCTGAGTTACAAGATATAGTGTTATGCAATTTGATTTATGAGATAGCATAAACGCTTTTATGCCCAAGGTGTGCGCCTCGGGCAGAATGTTTTAGCCGATAGGCCTATACCCTATAATATTTGACAACATTTAAATTACTGGTACAAACAACATACCTGTATGTTTTTGTAAAATCTGATTTCAGAGTACAGTTGTTTACAGAAATATTTAATACATAGTCTATTGGTTATGTCAGCATACAGTTGTTTACAGAAATATTTTATGCATAGTCATTCTGTGGCAAAGATCATATCACCATTGAACTCTACTTAGGCCAAAACGTCCGCCCTGATCAAAACCCTTGGCCAAAACGTCCGCTGCCCAAATGTCCGGCATTCCTACAATCACTCTGAATAAATCTGGTATTCAAAACTGTATGTATTAAATCCAATAGTGTGGAAAGCACCATGGAAGAAAGAATATATTGAACATCTAAATCTCCTAATTAAACAAACTAATCACTAACAAATTAAATTACTAAATTTGAAGTAAATACCCAAATCACAATAAAATAATATACAAGTAATTAACCACAAAAATAATCTTTGTAGATACACACATGTCATGTATGTGTATTGACTGCTAAAACAATTCCAAGTTTGAAAAATATCAAAAATTAAAAACCCATCCAGTTCACATGTTTTACAGATAGGAGATACCGGTAGGTATATATTGTAATGACCCAAGTGCCAAATATCAAATCTGTGATGAAAGTGAAATCAATAAATTATTCACAAGTGAGAGATAATTTCTCGTAAGTGAAGCAGAACAATTTATAATGAAATATCACATCAAATAGAGAGAAATATGAAAGTCATCATGACAAGTGAAAATGAGGGAGTACTATCTGTTTTAATTTAACGGGGGTTGAAAAATAAAGTTGTCAGCTTCCACATAATAATTTTGCCATGTTATTTATCTTTTCTAGATTTATTTTCTATCATTTTTCTGATATGTTCTGCTATTCGACTGTGTGTGAAGTATTTTGTTGATTTTGTGTTGTCTTTTGATTGTCATCTCATGCTTAATTCAATAAAGATTATTAATTATTAAAAATGGTAATTTATATACTTGTATACCTTGAAATAGAAAATTAATTAAATACAGACTTTCATCATTCTTAGAACAAACAAAAGGTTTATTATTTTTATAGCTTACTAAAACAATACAATGTAGTTGAAGGTTAGTTTGATTTGTCAGTACTTAATCCATTTTTAACACCTTGGTTGACATTGGCTGTTTATTCTACTGATGTAGTTCTTGAGCTAACTGATAACAGATTTTCATAATTACAAAAAATGTAATTATAAGATAACACCCTGGTTTAGGGTGGATTAAAGGAATAGCTTATAAGGGTGCTTTCAACTCATGTAAATTTCATGTTCACCACACTATTTTGCCGTTACACATAAATTAAATGAAATGTATGCGCCTGGACAGAGGTAAGACAGCCCAGCCATATTTTGCATGCACATCACATTATACCATAATTAGATAAAATAATACAGGGTCCAGACCACCAAAAAAGAATGCAAGACAAGAAAATAGAAAGTCCCCCGAGTTCACGCAATAAATGTTCACGTGAGAACAGTTCACAAATAACTTTGGATCCCTTTCAGAATAAGTTACTCACCAAGACACCATTTCAGCCAAATAATATCCCGGGTTTATCTGGCAGTCGGTCCAGCGAGGCGCCAATCACAAAGGCGTAACTTTCTGCACCACTATCTCTCAGAATTCCGAAGTACTCCACGCAGGTTTAGATGTTCCAGACAGTTTTACTACTCCATTAAAGACAATGAGTGTCCTCGTTGCATGTGATACATTTTGTAAACCGCCTTGACTCAATGACTATTCTTCCACTGCTGTTAGAGCATTCGTTGTTTCTCTCCTCCAATGTAACGTCTTCAAAGATCTCAACAAAGTGGCTTTTCACATGTTCACATGATAACGCACAATACGCCATAAATTACAAAACTATGAATTTACAAGCTTTGTTCGTGATTGAAACAATTAATTACAAAAAGTACTCATTATTAAAAATCATGCATTATTTGCATAACAGTACCACAAGAGGGCGTTATGTCACACAAACTGTACCTGTGCATATCAAAGTTGGGTTTGAAGTTACAGTTTCATTTTTGATTTTTGTGCAGTTGTGTGAGCAAGTAATAAGCTATTTTGATTCATTTTTGAAAGTTCAGTGTTAGAATAAAAATGAACTATAATTATTTTAATATGGCTATGTATGCATTCATGCATGCGATAAACTAAGATCCATAAAAATACAGTTTTCATCACAATATTTCATTATATTGATTTTTTTTTAAATTGCGTTTTTTTTTGTTCGCCCATTCTACCTCCATGGTTCGCTATAGAGTCACGTGTATTAACGTAATCTGCGTATAATTATATCAGCATTTTAATTTCCTGAACACATCGTTCTGATTGATTCTGATTCATACACCCACCGTCCCTCTATCATAGATAGACTGATAGAGGGACTATGGAGTGACATATACATTCAAAGCAGATCATGACCGAAATCTCAGTCCACTTTGATCCGAAATGCACCTGCATATGTAACAATACATTGTACTAAATCTGAACAAAATCCATCCATGCATAACTGAGATCCGGTTCCGGAATTGTGAAAATACGTGATTTTGATGCATTTTCGGCCTTAAAATGGCCATCATTCAGCTATTGTTAAGCGGATTATGAAACAAATGCGCATATCTATTTGTGACATGATGTACCATGTGTGTGTAAAGTTTGAACTTAATCAATCCAGACATGTCTCGGATAGGGATCCAGAACTGAATTCTTTAAAACAAAATGACCGCCAGTCGGTCATTTCAAACCCGATCCAAAAAAATGACGTGCATCAAGGTCCTATTATGTTTAATGTATGTACTAAATTTGAACAAAATCCGTCCATGCATAACTGAGATCCGGGTCCGGAATGGTGTAAATGTGCGATTTTGATGCATTTTCGGCCTTAAAATGGCCGCTATTCGGCTATCGTCAATCAGATCAAGAAAAAAATGCATGTGCGTATGTCCCATATAATGTGTGATGTATGAGTGAAGTTTGAACTTAATCGGTCCATGCATGTTCGAGATACAGGTGATCACGGACGCACGGACGCAAGGATGCACGGACGCACGGATGCACGGACGCACGGACACACACAGGGCAAAACATAAGTCCCCGTTTTCGGACTACGAGCTTACAGCTCACATGTACCACAGTCCCTCCATCCCAAGTCTGGAATTAATGGGAGTGTGAGATGTTTACGTTCAGTAAGGAAAATGTATGAAAATGATCCACAAGATCAAAATCACGGACGCACGGATGCACGAACGCACAGACGCACAGACGCACACAGGGCAAAACATAAGTCCCCGTTTTCGGTCTACGTCCGAATGGCGGGGGACAAATAAGGGGGATGTTGATCTAGTTTGCAGTGCATTAGAAAAACAATATATTAAAAAGTAGAAAATTACTTATTACAAACATATTTTCAAGGAGAAAAAAACATTACGAAAAACTTTATGGTGGCCTAATGAATATTCATAACATGGTTCTGGGTGTCATGACACCAGCACAGAGCAAACAATCAACGAGGAACGATTAACTTAGAAATTCTACTGACGGTTGTAGAAGCCGAAAATGAGCTCACAGTTATGCCAAACTAAAAAAAGTCCAGGTGCGTTCTGGCTTTACCACGGAATTTTATAAAGCATTTTAGAGCCGGTTTAGCATCGGGGTTCAACGACGTATACGTGGCTGTAGAAATAAAATAATAATAGTAGCGGTAATGTATAGTGACGTGTATAGTGCCCCGCCCCTACTCTACAACACGTACGTCTATGGAGATCGTGAAGTTATGCGGCACAAACATTTTACTATTAACTTGAATTATAGATTCCGTAAACGGGTGAACATTTTAAACACTAGAGTTGAGGGTTTTCTGTTGCTTTTTTCCCAATTGCAGCTTGGGCTTGAAAAAGAGGAAACTCTCTTACGCCATACCTTTCATAAGCAGTTAAATATGCGATCTGCCAAAACCTCAGGCTAAACAGAATACCGTACAGCGCTGACCGATATTCTGATTTTCATTTACCGGTACTATCAGTTTGAGTGTCTAGCGCCCCAAGTGTTCACTTATTGAATAAAGCAAGAACAGTCGTATAATACTGCGTTATTGTTATTTGTTATTATTGCCATAATTTTATTTTTTTCCCGCACATCCATTCCCACCTCTGGTACTGTAGAGAATCAAGAACACGCTCCCAAAAAAGTGTATTATTAAATCTGCAGTGAAAGATAAGCTTACAGCTCACATGTACCACAGTCCCTCTATCCCAAGTCTGGAAACAATGGGAGTGTGAGATGCTTACGTTCAGTAAGGAAAATGTATGGAAATGATCCACAAGATCAAAATCACCATCAGCACTTTTCATGTTGAAATTGACAACCCCGATACCCTGGATCGAAATCTACAACGCCGGTATTTTTTCATGTTAAAATCGACCGCACTGGAATTTTTATGTAGAAATAGACAACACCGATACCCTAGATTAAAATCGACAATACCGGTAATTTTGTTTATGTTGAAATGGACAACACCGATACCCTAAATCGAAATCGACAACACCGGTATTTTTTTTACGTCGAATACTAAATCGAGTTGGTATTCGGGTGAGTTGGTTTAGGTGCCCCTACCCTGTCACAAAGTATTGAAAAAAAAAACCCATAGTTCCACAGGGAGAAAAAACACATAGAATAATTCTGCCAGAAACATTATAATCTCGACCAAATCACTGTGACCGTGCATGGAGGTAAAAAGAGAAGGAATCACAGCCAAAATAATCCTCCTAAAATGTGTTTACAGATTACGTACAGTACCCCCTAGGCAAGCTACAACGAATCCCTCAAATGCGAGATGCTCAAATTCAGTGATCCCTTGTAGGAATGGAAATGGTCGCATGTAGGAATGGAAATCATCGCATTTAGGGATAAAAATGGTCGCATGTAGGAATGGAAATCATCGCACTTAGGGACAAAAAATGGTCACATGTAGGGATGGATATCATCGCACTTAGGGATAAAAATATAGGACGTTAATTTTGGCATGGATACCGCGCCATATTATGGACGTTAATTTTGGCATAGATACCACGCCATATTATGGACGTTAATTTTGACATGGATACCGCGCCATATTATGGACGTTAATTTTGACATGGATACCGCGCTATATTATGGACGTTAATTTTGGCATGGATACCGCGCCATATTATGGACGTTAATTTTGGCACGGATACCGCGCCATATTATGGACGTTACTTTTGGCACCGATACCGCGCCATATTATGGACGTTAATTTTGGCATGGATACTGCGACATATTATGGACGTTAATTTTGGCATGGATACCGCGCCATATTATGGACGTTAATTTTGGCATGGATACCGCGCCATATTATGGACGTTAATTTTGGCATGGATACCGCGCCATATTATGGACGTTAATTTAGGTATGGATACCGCGCCATATTATGGACATTAATTACCGCACCATATTATGGACGTTAATTTATGTATGGATACCGCGCCATATCATAGACATTAATTACCGCACCATATTATGGACGTTAATTTATGTATGGATACCGCGCCATATCATAGACGTTAATTTTGGCATGGATACCGCGCCATATTATGGACGTTACTTTTGGCACCGATACCGCGCCATATTATGGACGTTAATTTTGGCATGGATACTGCGACATATTATGGACGTTAATTTTGGCATGGATACCGCGCCATATTATGGACGTTAATTTTGGCATGGATACCGCGCCATATTATGGACGTTAATTTTGGCATGGATACCGCGCCATATCATAGACGTTAATTTTGGCATCGATACCGCGCCATATTATGGACGTTAATTTACATATGGATACCGCGCCATATTATGGACGTTAATTTTGGCATGGATACCGCGCCATATTATGGACGTTAATTTAGGTATGGATACCGCACCATATTATGGACGTTAATTTTGGCATGGATACCGCGCCATATTATGGACGTTAATTTAGGTATGGATACCGCACCATATTATGGACGTTAATTTAGGTATGGATACCGCGCCATATTATGGACGTTAATTTTGGCATGGATACCGCGCCATATTATGGACGTTAATTTTGGCATGGATACCGCGCCATATTATGGACGTTAATTTTGGCATGGATACCGCGCCATATTATGGACGTTAATTTTGGCATGGATACCGCACCATATTATGGACGTTAATTTTGGCATGGATACCGCGCCATAATATGGACGTTAATTTTGGCATGGATACCGCGCCATATTATGGACGTTAATTTAGGTATGGATACCGCACCATATTATGGACGTTAATTTTGGCATGGATACCGAGCCATATTATGGACGTTAATTTTGGCATGGATACCGAGCCATACATGTATTATGGACGTTAATTTTGGCATGGATACCGCGCCATATTATGGACGTTAATTTAGGTATGGATACCGCACCATATTATGGACGTTAATTTTGGCATGGATACCGCGCCATATTATGGACGTTAATTTTGGCATGGATACCGCGCCATATTATGGACGTTAATTTTAGTATGGATACCGCGCCATATTATGGACGTTAATTTAGGTAATGATACCGTACCATATTATGGACGTTAATTTTGGCATGGATACCGCACCATATTATGGACATTAATTTTGGCACGGATACTGCGCCATATTATGGACGTTAATTTTGGCATGGATACCGCGCCTTATTATGGACGTTAATTTTGGCATGGATACCGCGCCATATTATGAACATTAATTTTGGCACGGATACCGCGCCATATTATGGACGTTAATTTTGGCATGGATACCGCGCCATATTATGGACGTTTATTTAGGTATGGATACCGCACCATATTATGCACGTTAATTTTCGTATGGATACCGCGCCATAATATGGACGTTAATTTTGGCATGGATACGACGCCATATTATGGACGTTAATTTTAGAATGGATACTGCGCCATATTATGGACGTTAATTTAGGTAATGATACCGCACCATATTATGGACGTTAATTTTGGCATGGATACCGCACCATATTATGGACGTTAATTTTGGCATGGATACCGCGCCATATTATGGACATTAATTTTGGCATGGATACCGCGCCTTATTATGGACGTTAATTTTGGCATGGATACCGCGCCATATTATGAACATTAATTTTGGCACGGATACCGCGCCATATTATGGACGTTAATTTTGGCATGGATACCGCGCCATATTATGGACGTTAATTTAGGTATGGATACCGCACCATATTATGCACGTTAATTTTGGCATGGATACCGCGCCATATTATGGACGTTAATTTTCGTATGGATACCGCGCCATAATATGGACGTTAATTTTGGCATGGATACGGCGCCATATTATGGACGTTAATTTTAGTATGGATACCGCACCATATTATGGACGTTAATTTAGGTATGGATACCGCGCCATATTATGGACGTTAATTTTGGCACGGATACCGCGCCATATTATGGACGTTAATTTTCGTATGGATACCGCGCCATAATATGGACGTTAATTTTGGCATGGATACGGCGCCATATTGTGGACGTTAATTTTGGCACGGATACCGCGCCATATTGTGGACGTTAATTTTGGCACGGATACCGCGCCATATTATGGACGTTAATTTTGGCACGGATACCGCGCCATATTATGGACGTTAATTTTGGCACGGATACCGCGCCATATTATGGACGTTAATTTTGGCACGGATACCGCGCCATATTATGGACGTTAATTTTTGCACGGATACCGCGCCATATTATGGACGTTAATTTTGGCACGGATACCGCGCCATATTATGGACGTTAATTTTGGCACAGATACCGCGCCATATTATGGACGTTAATTTTGGCACGGATACTGCGCCATATTATGGACGTTCATTTTGGCACGGATGCCATGCCATATTATGGACGTTAATTTTGGCACGGATACCGCGCCATATTATGGACGTTAATTTAAGTATGGATACCGCGCCATATTATGGACGTTAATTTAGGTATGGATACCGCGCCATATTATAGACGTTAATTTTGGCATGGATACTGCGCCATATTATGGACGTTCATTTTGGCATGGATACCGCGCCATATTATGGACGTTAATTTTGGCACGGATACCGCACCATATTATGGACGTTAATTATGGCATGGATACCGCGCCATATTATGGACGTTAATTTTGGCACGGATACCGCGCCATATTATGGACGTTAATTATGACATGGATACCGCGCCATATTATGGACGTTAATTTAGGTAATGATACCGCACCATAGTATGGACGTTAATTTTGGCATGGATACCGCACCATATTATGGACGTTAATTTTGGCACGGATACCGTGCCATATTATGGACGTTAATTTTGGCACGGATACCGCGCCATATTATGGACGTTAATTTTGGCATGGATACCGCGCCATATTGTGGACGTTAATTTTGGCATGGATACCGCGCCATATTATGGACGTTAATTTTGGCACGGATACCGCGCCATATTGTGGACGTTAATTTTGGCACGGATACCGCGCCATATTATGGATGTTAATTTTGGCACGGATAGCGCGCCATATAATGGACGTTAATTTTAGTATGGATACCGCGCCATAACATGGATGTTAATTTTGGCATGGATACCGCGCCATATTATGGACGTTAATTTTGGCACGGATACCGCGCCATATTGTGGACGTTAATTTTGGCACGGATACCGCGCCATATTATGGACGTTAATTTTGGCACGGATAGCGCACCATATTATGGACGTTAATTTTGGCACGGATACCACGCTATATTATGGACGTTAATTTTGGCATGGATAACGCGCCATATTATGGACATTAATTTTGGCACGGATACCGCGCCATATTATGGACGTTAATTTGGGCATGGATACCGCACCATATTATGCACGTTAATTTTGGCATGGATACCGCGCCATATTATGGACGTTAATTTTCATATGGATACCGCGCCATAATATGGACATTAATTTTGGCATGGATGCGGCGCCATATTATGGACGTTAATTTTAGTATGGATACCACGCCATAATATGGACGTTAATTTTGGCACGGATACCGCGCCATATTATGGACGTTAATTTAAGTATGGATACCGCGCCATATTATGGACGTTAATTTAGGTATGGATACCGCGCCATATTATAGACGTTAATTTTGGCATGGATACTGCGCCATATTATGGACGTTCATTTTGGCACGGATACCGCGCCATATTATGGACGTTAATTTTGGCACGGATACCGCACCATATTATGGACGTTAATTATGGCATGGATACCGCGCCATATTATGGACGTTAATTTTGGCACGGATACCGCGCCATATTATGGACGTTAATTATGACATGGATACCGCGCCATATTATGGACGTTAATTTAGGTAATGATATCGCACCATAGTATGGACGTTAATTTTGGCATGGATACCGCACCATATTATGGACGTTAATTTTGGCACGGATACCGTGCCATATTATGGACGTTAATTTTGGCACGGATACCGCGCCATATTACGGACGTTAATTTTGGCATGGATACCGCGCCATATTGTGGACGTTAATTTTGGCATGGATACCGCGCCATATTATGGACGTTAATTTTGGCACGGATACCGCGCCATATTGTGGACGTTAATTTTGGCACGGATACCGCGCCATATTATGGATGTTAATTTTGGCACGGATAGCACGCCATATAATGGACGTTAATTTTAGTATGGATACCGCGCCATAACATGGATGTTAATTTTGGCATGGATACCGCGCCATATTATGGACGTTAATTTTAGTATGGATACCGCGTCATATTATGGACGTTAATTTTGGCACGGATACCGCGCCATATTGTGGACGTTAATTTTGGCACGGATACCGCGCCATATTATGGACGTTAATTTTGGCACGGATACCGCGCCATATTGTGGACGTTAATTTTGGCACGGATACCGCGCCATATTATGGACGTTAATTTTAGCACGGATAGCGCACCATATTATGGACGTTAATTTTGGCACGGATACCACGCCATATTATGGACGTTAATTTTGGCATGGATACCGCGCCATATTATGGACATTAATTTTGGCACGGATACCGCGCCATATTATGGACGTTAATTTGGGCATGGATACCGCACCATATTATGCACGTTAATTTTGGCATGGATACCGCGCCATATTATGGACGTTAATTTTCATATGGATACCGCGCCATAATATGGACATTAATTTTGGCATGGATGCGGCGCCATATTATGGACGTTAATTTTAGTATGGATACCACGCCATAATATGGACGTTAATTTTGGCATGGATACCGCGCCATATTATGGACGTTAATTTTAGTATGGATACCGCGCCATATTATGGACGTTAATTTAGGTAATGATACCGCACCATATTATGGACGTTAATTTTGGCATGGATACCGCACAATATTATGGACGTTAATTTTGGCACGGATACTGCGCCATATTATGGACGTTAATTTTGGCATGGATACCACGCCTTATTATGGACGTTAATTTTGGCATGGATACCGCGCCATATTATGAACATTAATTTTGGCACGGATACCGCGCCATATTATGGACGTTAGTTTTGGCATGGATACCGCGCCATATTATGGACGTTCATTTAGGTATCGATACCGCACCATATTATACACGTTAATTTTGGCATGGATACCGCGCCATATTATGGACGTTAATTTAGGTATGGATACCGCGCCATATTATGGACGTTAATTTCGGTAATGATACCGCACCATATTATGGACGTTAATTTTGGCATGGATACCGTGCCATGTTATGGACGTTAATTTAGGTATGGATACCGCACCATATTATGGATGTTAATTTTGGCATGGATACTGCGCCTTATTATGGACGTTAATTTTCGTATGGATACCGCGCCATAATAAGGACGTTAATTTTGGCACGGATACCGCACCATATTATGGACGTTAATTTTTGCACGGATACCGCGCCATATTATGGACGTTAATTTTTGCACGGATACCGCGCCATATTATGGACGTTAATTTTGGCACAGATACCGCGCCATATTATGGACGTTAATTTTGGCACGGATACCGCGCCATATTATGGACGTTAATTTTGGCACGGATACCGCGCCATATTATGGACATTCATTTTGGCACAGATACCGTGCCATATTATGGACGTTTATTTTGGCACGGATACCGCGCCGTATTATGGACGTTAATTTAGGTATGGATACCGCGCCATATTATGGACGTTAATTTAGGTATGGATACCGCGCCATATTATAGACGTTAATTTTGGCATGGATACTGCGCCATATTATGGACGTTCATTTTGGCATGGATACCGCGCCATATTATGGACGTTAATTTAGGTATGGATACCGCACCATATTATGGACGTTAATTTTGGCATGGATACCGCGCCATATTATGGACGTTAATTTTCGTATGTATACCGCACCATATTATGCACGTTAATTTTGGCATGGATACCACGCCATATTATGGACGTTAATTTTCGTATGGATACCGCGCCATAATATGGACGTTAATTTTGGCATGGATACGGCGCCATATTATGGACGTTAATTTTAGTATGGATACCGCGCCATAATATGGACGTTAATTTTGGCACGGATACCGCGCCATATTAAGGACGTTAATTTAGGTATGGATACCGCGCCATATTATGGACGTTAATTTTGGTACGGATACCGCGCCATATTATGGACGTTAATTTTGGCACGGATACCGCGCCATATTATGGACGTTAATTTTGGCACGGATACCGCGCCATATTATGGACGTTAATTTTGGCACGGATACCGCGCCATATTGTGGACGTTAATTTTGGCACGGATACCGCGCCTTATTATGGACGTTAATTTTGGCACGGATACTGCGCCATATTATGGACGTTAATTTTGGCACGGATACCGCGCCATATTGTGGACGTTAATTTTGGCACGGATACCGCGCCATATTATGGACGTTAATTTTGGCACGGATAGCACGCCATATTATGGACGTTAATTTTGGCACGGATACCGCGCCTTATTATGGACGTTAATTTTGGCATGGATACCGCGCCATATTATGGACGTTAATTTTGGCATGGATACCGCGCCATATTATGGACGTTAATTTAGGTATGGATACCGCGCCATATTATGGACATTAATTACCGCACCATATTATGGACGTTAATTTATGTATGGATACCGCGCCATATCATAGACATTAATTACCGCACCATATTATGGACGTTAATTTATGTATGGATACCGCGCCATATCATAGACGTTAATTTTGGCATGGATACCGCGCCATATTATGGACGTTACTTTTGGCACCGATACCGCGCCATATTATGGACGTTAATTTTGGCATGGATACTGCGACATATTATGGACGTTAATTTTGGCATGGATACCGCGCCATATTATGGACGTTAATTTTGGCATGGATACCGCGCCATATTATGGACGTTAATTTTGGCATGGATACCGCGCCATATCATAGACGTTAATTTTGGCATCGATACCGCGCCATATTATGGACGTTAATTTACATATGGATACCGCGCCATATTATGGACGTTAATTTTGGCATGGATACCGCGCCATATTATGGACGTTAATTTAGGTATGGATACCGCACCATATTATGGACGTTAATTTTGGCATGGATACCGCGCCATATTATGGACGTTAATTTAGGTATGGATACCGCACCATATTATGGACGTTAATTTAGGTATGGATACCGCGCCATATTATGGACGTTAATTTTGGCATGGATACCGCGCCATATTATGGACGTTAATTTTGGCATGGATACCGCGCCATATTATGGACGTTAATTTTGGCATGGATACCGCGCCATATTATGGACGTTAATTTTGGCATGGATACCGCACCATATTATGGACGTTAATTTTGGCATGGATACCGCGCCATAATATGGACGTTAATTTTGGCATGGATACCGCGCCATATTATGGACGTTAATTTAGGTATGGATACCGCACCATATTATGGACGTTAATTTTGGCATGGATACCGAGCCATATTATGGACGTTAATTTTGGCATGGATACCGAGCCATACATGTATTATGGACGTTAATTTTGGCATGGATACCGCGCCATATTATGGACGTTAATTTAGGTATGGATACCGCACCATATTATGGACGTTAATTTTGGCATGGATACCGAGCCATATTATGGACGTTAATTTTGGCATGGATACCGCGCCATATTATGGACGTTAATTTTAGTATGGATACCGCGCCATATTATGGACGTTAATTTAGGTAATGATACCGTACCATATTATGGACGTTAATTTTGGCATGGATACCGCACCATATTATGGACATTAATTTTGGCACGGATACTGCGCCATATTATGGACGTTAATTTTGGCATGGATACCGCGCCTTATTATGGACGTTAATTTTGGCATGGATACCGCGCCATATTATGAACATTAATTTTGGCACGGATACCGCGCCATATTATGGACGTTAATTTTGGCATGGATACCGCGCCATATTATGGACGTTTATTTAGGTATGGATACCGCACCATATTATGCACGTTAATTTTCGTATGGATACCGCGCCATAATATGGACGTTAATTTTGGCATGGATACGACGCCATATTATGGACGTTAATTTTAGAATGGATACTGCGCCATATTATGGACGTTAATTTAGGTAATGATACCGCACCATATTATGGACGTTAATTTTGGCATGGATACCGCACCATATTATGGACGTTAATTTTGGCATGGATACCGCGCCATATTATGGACATTAATTTTGGCATGGATACCGCGCCTTATTATGGACGTTAATTTTGGCATGGATACCGCGCCATATTATGAACATTAATTTTGGCACGGATACCGCGCCATATTATGGACGTTAATTTTGGCATGGATACCGCGCCATATTATGGACGTTAATTTAGGTATGGATACCGCACCATATTATGCACGTTAATTTTGGCATGGATACCGCGCCATATTATGGACGTTAATTTTCGTATGGATACCGCGCCATAATATGGACGTTAATTTTGGCATGGATACGGCGCCATATTATGGACGTTAATTTTAGTATGGATACCGCACCATATTATGGACGTTAATTTAGGTATGGATACCGCGCCATATTATGGACGTTAATTTTGGCACGGATACCGCGCCATATTATGGACGTTAATTTTCGTATGGATACCGCGCCATAATATGGATGTTAATTTTGGCATGGATACGGCGCCATATTGTGGACGTTAATTTTGGCACGGATACCGCGCCATATTGTGGACGTTAATTTTGGCACGGATACCGCGCCATATTATGGACGTTAATTTTGGCACGGATACCGCGCCATATTATGGACGTTAATTTTGGCACGGATACCGCGCCATATTATGGACGTTAATTTTGGCACGGATACCGCGCCATATTATGGACGTTAATTTTTGCACGGATACCGCGCCATATTATGGACGTTAATTTTGGCACAGATACCGCGCCATATTATGGACGTTAATTTTGGCACGGATACTGCGCCATATTATGGACGTTCATTTTGGCACGGATGCCATGCCATATTATGGACGTTAATTTTGGCACGGATACCGCGCCATATTATGGACGTTAATTTAAGTATGGATACCGCGCCATATTATGGACGTTAATTTAGGTATGGATACCGCGCCATATTATAGACGTTAATTTTGGCATGGATACTGCGCCATATTATGGACGTTCATTTTGGCATGGATACCGCGCCATATTATGGACGTTAATTTTGGCACGGATACCGCACCATATTATGGACGTTAATTATGGCATGGATACCGCGCCATATTATGGACGTTAATTTTGGCACGGATACCGCGCCATATTATGGACGTTAATTATGACATGGATACCGCGCCATATTATGGACGTTAATTTAGGTAATGATACCGCACCATAGTATGGACGTTAATTTTGGCATGGATACCGCACCATATTATGGACGTTAATTTTGGCACGGATACCGTGCCATATTATGGACGTTAATTTTGGCACGGATACCGCGCCATATTATGGACGTTAATTTTGGCATGGATACCGCGCCATATTGTGGACGTTAATTTTGGCATGGATACCGCGCCATATTATGGACGTTAATTTTGGCACGGATACCGCGCCATATTGTGGACGTTAATTTTGGCACGGATACCGCGCCATATTATGGATGTTAATTTTGGCACGGATAGCGCGCCATATAATGGACGTTAATTTTAGTATGGATACCGCGCCATAACATGGATGTTAATTTTGGCATGGATACCGCGCCATATTATGGACGTTAATTTTAGTATGGATACCGCGTCATATTATGGACGTTAATTTTGGCACGGATACCGCGCCATATTGTGGACGTTAATTTTGGCACGGATACCGCGCCATATTATGGACGTTAATTTTGGCACGGATAGCGCACCATATTATGGACGTTAATTTTGGCACGGATACCACGCTATATTATGGACGTTAATTTTGGCATGGATAACGCGCCATATTATGGACATTAATTTTGGCACGGATACCGCGCCATATTATGGACGTTAATTTGGGCATGGATACCGCACCATATTATGCACGTTAATTTTGGCATGGATACCGCGCCATATTATGGACGTTAATTTTCATATGGATACCGCGCCATAATATGGACATTAATTTTGGCATGGATGCGGCGCCATATTATGGACGTTAATTTTAGTATGGATACCACGCCATAATATGGACGTTAATTTTGGCACGGATACCGCGCCATATTATGGACGTTAATTTAAGTATGGATACCGCGCCATATTATGGACGTTAATTTAGGTATGGATACCGCGCCATATTATAGACGTTAATTTTGGCATGGATACTGCGCCATATTATGGACGTTCATTTTGGCACGGATACCGCGCCATATTATGGACGTTAATTTTGGCACGGATACCGCACCATATTATGGACGTTAATTATGGCATGGATACCGCGCCATATTATGGACGTTAATTTTGGCACGGATACCGCGCCATATTATGGACGTTAATTATGACATGGATACCGCGCCATATTATGGACGTTAATTTAGGTAATGATATCGCACCATAGTATGGACGTTAATTTTGGCATGGATACCGCACCATATTATGGACGTTAATTTTGGCACGGATACCGTGCCATATTATGGACGTTAATTTTGGCACGGATACCGCGCCATATTACGGACGTTAATTTTGGCATGGATACCGCGCCATATTGTGGACGTTAATTTTGGCATGGATACCGCGCCATATTATGGACGTTAATTTTGGCACGGATACCGCGCCATATTGTGGACGTTAATTTTGGCACGGATACCGCGCCATATTATGGATGTTAATTTTGGCACGGATAGCACGCCATATAATGGACGTTAATTTTAGTATGGATACCGCGCCATAACATGGATGTTAATTTTGGCATGGATACCGCGCCATATTATGGACGTTAATTTTAGTATGGATACCGCGTCATATTATGGACGTTAATTTTGGCACGGATACCGCGCCATATTGTGGACGTTAATTTTGGCACGGATACCGCGCCATATTATGGACGTTAATTTTGGCACGGATACCGCGCCATATTGTGGACGTTAATTTTGGCACGGATACCGCGCCATATTATGGACGTTAATTTTAGCACGGATAGCGCACCATATTATGGACGTTAATTTTGGCACGGATACCACGCCATATTATGGACGTTAATTTTGGCATGGATACCGCGCCATATTATGGACATTAATTTTGGCACGGATACCGCGCCATATTATGGACGTTAATTTGGGCATGGATACCGCACCATATTATGCACGTTAATTTTGGCATGGATACCGCGCCATATTATGGACGTTAATTTTCATATGGATACCGCGCCATAATATGGACATTAATTTTGGCATGGATGCGGCGCCATATTATGGACGTTAATTTTAGTATGGATACCACGCCATAATATGGACGTTAATTTTGGCATGGATACCGCGCCATATTATGGACGTTAATTTTAGTATGGATACCGCGCCATATTATGGACGTTAATTTAGGTAATGATACCGCACCATATTATGGACGTTAATTTTGGCATGGATACCGCACAATATTATGGACGTTAATTTTGGCACGGATACTGCGCCATATTATGGACGTTAATTTTGGCATGGATACCACGCCTTATTATGGACGTTAATTTTGGCATGGATACCGCGCCATATTATGAACATTAATTTTGGCACGGATACCGCGCCATATTATGGACGTTAGTTTTGGCATGGATACCGCGCCATATTATGGACGTTCATTTAGGTATCGATACCGCACCATATTATACACGTTAATTTTGGCATGGATACCGCGCCATATTATGGACGTTAATTTAGGTATGGATACCGCGCCATATTATGGACGTTAATTTCGGTAATGATACCGCACCATATTATGGACGTTAATTTTGGCATGGATACCGTGCCATGTTATGGACGTTAATTTAGGTATGGATACCGCACCATATTATGGATGTTAATTTTGGCATGGATACTGCGCCTTATTATGGACGTTAATTTTCGTATGGATACCGCGCCATAATAAGGACGTTAATTTTGGCACGGATACCGCACCATATTATGGACGTTAATTTTTGCACGGATACCGCGCCATATTATGGACGTTAATTTTTGCACGGATACGGCGCCATATTATGGACGTTAATTTTGGCACAGATACCGCGCCATATTATGGACGTTAATTTTGGCACGGATACCGCGCCATATTATGGACGTTAATTTTGGCACGGATACCGCGCCATATTATGGACATTCATTTTGGCACAGATACCGTGCCATATTATGGACGTTTATTTTGGCACGGATACCGCGCCGTATTATGGACGTTAATTTAGGTATGGATACCGCGCCATATTATGGACGTTAATTTAGGTATGGATACCGCGCCATATTATAGACGTTAATTTTGGCATGGATACTGCGCCATATTATGGACGTTCATTTTGGCATGGATACCGCGCCATATTATGGACGTTAATTTAGGTATGGATACCGCACCATATTATGGACGTTAATTTTGGCATGGATACCGCGCCATATTATGGACGTTAATTTTCGTATGTATACCGCACCATATTATGCACGTTAATTTTGGCATGGATACCACGCCATATTATGGACGTTAATTTTCGTATGGATACCGCGCCATAATATGGACGTTAATTTTGGCATGGATACGGCGCCATATTATGGACGTTAATTTTAGTATGGATACCGCGCCATAATATGGACGTTAATTTTGGCACGGATACCGCGCCATATTAAGGACGTTAATTTAGGTATGGATACCGCGCCATATTATGGACGTTAATTTTGGTACGGATACCGCGCCATATTATGGACGTTAATTTTGGCACGGATACCGCGCCATATTATGGACGTTAATTTTGGCACGGATACCGCGCCATATTATGGACGTTAATTTTGGCACGGATACCGCGCCATATTGTGGACGTTAATTTTGGCACGGATACCGCGCCTTATTATGGACGTTAATTTTGGCACGGATACTGCGCCATATTATGGACGTTAATTTTGGCACGGATACCGCGCCATATTGTGGACGTTAATTTTGGCACGGATACCGCGCCATATTATGGACGTTAATTTTGGCACGGATACTGCGCCATATTATGGACGTTAATTTTGGCATGGATACCGCACAATATTATGGACGTTAATTTTGGCACGGATACTGCGCCATATTATGGACGTTAATTTTGGCATGGATACCACGCCTTATTATGGACGTTAATTTTGGCATGGATACCGCGCCATATTATGAACATTAATTTTGGCACGGATACCGCGCCATATTATGGACGTTAGTTTTGGCATGGATACCGCGCCATATTATGGACGTTCATTTAGGTATCGATACCGCACCATATTATACACGTTAATTTTGGCATGGATACCGCGCCATATTATGGACGTTAATTTAGGTATGGATACCGCGCCATATTATGGACGTTAATTTCGGTAATGATACCGCACCATATTATGGACGTTAATTTTGGCATGGATACCGTGCCATGTTATGGACGTTAATTTAGGTATGGATACCGCACCATATTATGGATGTTAATTTTGGCATGGATACTGCGCCTTATTATGGACGTTAATTTTCGTATGGATACCGCGCCATAATAAGGACGTTAATTTTGGCACGGATACCGCACCATATTATGGACGTTAATTTTTGCACGGATACCGCGCCATATTATGGACGTTAATTTTTGCACGGATACGGCGCCATATTATGGACGTTAATTTTGGCACAGATACCGCGCCATATTATGGACGTTAATTTTGGCACGGATACCGCGCCATATTATGGACGTTAATTTTGGCACGGATACCGCGCCATATTATGGACATTCATTTTGGCACAGATACCGTGCCATATTATGGACGTTTATTTTGGCACGGATACCGCGCCGTATTATGGACGTTAATTTAGGTATGGATACCGCGCCATATTATGGACGTTAATTTAGGTATGGATACCGCGCCATATTATAGACGTTAATTTTGGCATGGATACTGCGCCATATTATGGACGTTCATTTTGGCATGGATACCGCGCCATATTATGGACGTTAATTTAGGTATGGATACCGCACCATATTATGGACGTTAATTTTGGCATGGATACCGCGCCATATTATGGACGTTAATTTTCGTATGTATACCGCACCATATTATGCACGTTAATTTTGGCATGGATACCACGCCATATTATGGACGTTAATTTTCGTATGGATACCGCGCCATAATATGGACGTTAATTTTGGCATGGATACGGCGCCATATTATGGACGTTAATTTTAGTATGGATACCGCGCCATAATATGGACGTTAATTTTGGCACGGATACCGCGCCATATTAAGGACGTTAATTTAGGTATGGATACCGCGCCATATTATGGACGTTAATTTTGGTACGGATACCGCGCCATATTATGGACGTTAATTTTGGCACGGATACCGCGCCATATTATGGACGTTAATTTTGGCACGGATACCGCGCCATATTATGGACGTTAATTTTGGCACGGATACCGCGCCATATTGTGGACGTTAATTTTGGCACGGATACCGCGCCTTATTATGGACGTTAATTTTGGCACGGATACTGCGCCATATTATGGACGTTAATTTTGGCACGGATACCGCGCCATATTGTGGACGTTAATTTTGGCACGGATACCGCGCCATATTATGGACGTTAATTTTGGCACGGATACTGCGCCATATTATGGACGTTAATTTTGGCATGGATACCACGCCTTATTATGGACGTTAATTTTGGCATGGATACCGCGCCATATTATGAACATTAATTTTGGCACGGATACCGCGCCATATTATGGACGTTAGTTTTGGCATGGATACCGCGCCATATTATGGACGTTCATTTAGGTATCGATACCGCACCATATTATACACGTTAATTTTGGCATGGATACCGCGCCATATTATGGACGTTAATTTAGGTATGGATACCGCGCCATATTATGGACGTTAATTTCGGTAATGATACCGCACCATATTATGGACGTTAATTTTGGCATGGATACCGTGCCATGTTATGGACGTTAATTTAGGTATGGATACCGCACCATATTATGGATGTTAATTTTGGCATGGATACTGCGCCTTATTATGGACGTTAATTTTCGTATGGATACCGCGCCATAATAAGGACGTTAATTTTGGCACGGATACCGCACCATATTATGGACGTTAATTTTTGCACGGATACCGCGCCATATTATGGACGTTAATTTTTGCACGGATACGGCGCCATATTATGGACGTTAATTTTGGCACAGATACCGCGCCATATTATGGACGTTAATTTTGGCACGGATACCGCGCCATATTATGGACGTTAATTTTGGCACGGATACCGCGCCATATTATGGACATTCATTTTGGCACAGATACCGTGCCATATTATGGACGTTTATTTTGGCACGGATACCGCGCCGTATTATGGACGTTAATTTAGGTATGGATACCGCGCCATATTATGGACGTTAATTTAGGTATGGATACCGCGCCATATTATAGACGTTAATTTTGGCATGGATACTGCGCCATATTATGGACGTTCATTTTGGCATGGATACCGCGCCATATTATGGACGTTAATTTAGGTATGGATACCGCACCATATTATGGACGTTAATTTTGGCATGGATACCGCGCCATATTATGGACGTTAATTTTCGTATGTATACCGCACCATATTATGCACGTTAATTTTGGCATGGATACCACGCCATATTATGGACGTTAATTTTCGTATGGATACCGCGCCATAATATGGACGTTAATTTTGGCATGGATACGGCGCCATATTATGGACGTTAATTTTAGTATGGATACCGCGCCATAATATGGACGTTAATTTTGGCACGGATACCGCGCCATATTAAGGACGTTAATTTAGGTATGGATACCGCGCCATATTATGGACGTTAATTTTGGTACGGATACCGCGCCATATTATGGACGTTAATTTTGGCACGGATACCGCGCCATATTATGGACGTTAATTTTGGCACGGATACCGCGCCATATTATGGACGTTAATTTTGGCACGGATACCGCGCCATATTGTGGACGTTAATTTTGGCACGGATACCGCGCCTTATTATGGACGTTAATTTTGGCACGGATACTGCGCCATATTATGGACGTTAATTTTGGCACGGATACCGCGCCATATTGTGGACGTTAATTTTGGCACGGATACCGCGCCATATTATGGACGTTAATTTTGGCACGGATAGCACGCCATATTATGGACGTTAATTTTGGCACGGATACCGCGCCTTATTATGGACGTTAATTTTGGCATGGATACCGCGCCATATTATGGACGTTAATTTTGGCACGGATACCGCGCCATATTATGGACGTTAATTTGGGCATGGATACCGCGCCATATTATGGACGTTAATTTAGGTATGGATACCGCGCCATATTATGGACGTTAATTTAGGTATGGATACCGCGCCATATTATGGACGTTAATTTCGGTAATGATACCGCACCATATTATGGACGTTAATTTTGGCATGGATACCGTGCCATATTATGGACGTTAATTTAGGTATGGATACCGCACCATATTATGGATGTTAATTTTGGCATGGATACTGCGCCTTATTATGGACGTTAATTTTCGTATGGATACCGCACCATAATAAGGACGTTAATTTTGGCATGGATACCGCGCCATATTATGGACGTTAATTTTAGTATGGATACCGCGCCATATTATGGATGTTAATTTAGGTAATGATACCGCACCATATTATGGACGTTAATTTTGGCACGGATACCGCACCATATTATGGACATTAATTTTGGCACGAATACTGCGCCATATTGTGGACGTTAATTTTTGCACGGATACCGCGCCATATTATGGACGTTAATTTTGGCACGGATAGCGCGCCATATTATGGACGTTAATTTTGGCACGGATACTGCGCCATATTATGGACGTTAATTTTGGCACGGATACCGCGCCATATTAGGGACGTTAATTTGGGCACGGATACCGCGCCATATTATGGACGTTAATTTTGGCACGGATACCGCGCCATATTATGGACGTTAATTTTGGCCCGGATACCGCGCCATATTATGGACGTTAATTTTGGCACGGATACCGCGCCATATTGTGGACGTTAATTTTGGCACGAATACCGCGCCATATTATGGACGTTAATTTTGGCACGGATAGCACGCCATATTATGGACGTTAATTTTGGCACGGATACCGCACCATATTATGGACGTTAATTTTGGCACGGATACCGCGCCATATTATGGACGTTAATTTTGGCACGGATACCGCGCCATATTATGGATGTTAATTTTGGCACGGATACCGCGCCATATTATGGACGTTCATTTTGGCACGGATACCGCGCCATATTATGGACGTTAATTTTAGTATGGATACCGCGCCATAATATGGACGTTAATTTTGGCATGGATAGAGCGCCATATTGTAGACGTTAATTTTGGCATCGATACCGCGCCATATTATGGACGTTAATTTAGGTATGGATACCGTGCCATATTATGGATGTTAATTTTGGCACGGATACTGCGCCATATTATGGACGTTAATTTTGGCATGGATACCGCGCCATATTATGGACGTTAATTTTGGCCCGGATACCGCGCCATATTATGGACGTTAATTTTGGCACGGATACCGCGCCATATTGTGGACGTTAATTTTGGCACGGATACCGCGCCATATTATGGACGTTAATTTTGGCACGGATAGCACACCATATTATGGACGTTAATTTTGGCACGGATACCGCGCCTTATTATGGACGTTAATTTTGGCACGGATACCGCGCCATATTATGGACGTTAATTTTGGCATGGATACCGTGCCATATTATGGACGTTAATTTTGGCACGGATACCGCACCATATTATGGACGTTAATTTTGGCACGGATACCGCGCCATATTATGGACGTTAATTTTGGCACGGATACTGCGCCATATTATGGACGTTCATTTTGGCACGGATACCGCGCCAAATTATGGACGTTAATTTTAGTATGGATACCGCGCCATAATATGGACGTTAATTTTGGCATGGATAGGGTGCCATATTGTAGACGTTAATTTTGGCAGCGATACCGCGCCATATTATGGACGTTAATTTAGGTATGGATACCGTGCCATATTATGGACGTTAATTTTGGCACGGATACCGCGCCATATTATGGACGTTAATTTTGGCACGGATACCGCGCCATATTATGGACGTTAATTTTGGCATGGATACCGCGCCATATTATGGACGTTAATTTTGGCACGGATACCGCGCCATATTGTGGACGTTAATTTTGGCACGGATACCGCGCCATATTATGGACGTTAATTTTGGCACGGATAGCACGCCATATTATGGACGTTAATTTTGGCACGGATACTGCGCCATATTATGGACGTTAATTTTGGCACGGATACCGCGCCATATTATGGACGTTAATTTAGGTATGGATACCGCGCCATATTATGGACGTTAATTTCGGTAATGATACCGCACCATATTATGGACGTTAATTTTGGCACGGATACCGTGCCATATTATGGACGTTAATTTAGGTATGGATACCGCACCATATTATGGACGTTAATTTTGGCATGGATACCGCGCCTTATTATGGATGTTAATTTTCGTATGGATACCGCGCCATAATATGGACGTTAATTTTGGCATGGATACGGCGCCATATTGTGGACGTTAATTTTAGTATGGATACCGTGCCATAATATGGACGTTAATTTTGGCATGGATACCGCGCCATATTATGGACGTTAATTTTAGTATGGATACCGCGCCATATTATGGATGTTAATTTAGGTAATGATACCGCACCATATTATGGACGTTAATTTTGGCATGGATACCGCACCATATTATGGACGTTAATTTTGGCACGGATACTGCGCCATATTGTGGACGTTAATTTTTGCACGGATACTGCGCCATATTATGGACGTTAATTTTGGCACGGATAGTGCGCCATATTATGGACGTTAATTTTGGCACGGATACCGCGCCATATTATGGACGTTAATTTTGGCACGGATACCGCGCCATATTATGGACGTTAATTTTGACACGGATACCGCGCCATATTAGGGACGTTAATTTGGGCATGGATACCGCGCCATATTATGGACGTTAATTTAGGTATGGATACCGCGCCATATATGGACGTTAATTTAGGTATGGATACCGCGCCATATTATGGACGTTAATTTCGGTAATGATACCGCACCATATTATGGACGTTAATTTTGGCATGGATACCGCGCCATATTATGGACGTTAATTTAAGTATGGATACCGCACCATATTATGGACGTTAATTTTGGCATGGATACCGTGCCTTATTATGGACGTTAATTTTCGTATGGATACCGCGCCATAATATGGACGTTAATTTTGGCATGGATAGGGTGCCATATTGTAGACGTTAATTTTGGCATCGATACCGCGCCATATTATGGACGTTAATTTAGGTATGGATACCGTGCCATATTATGGACGTTAATTTTGGCACGGATAACGCGTCATATTATGGACGTTAATTTTGTCACGGATAGCGCGCCATATAATGGATGTTAATTTTAGTATGGATACCGCGCCATAACATGGATGTTAATTTTGGCATGGATACCGCGCCATATTATGGACGTTAATTTTAGTATGGATACCGCGTCATATTATGGACGTTAATTTTGGCACGGATACCGCGCCATATTGTGGACGTTAATTTTGGCACGGATACCGCGCCATATTATGGACGTTAATTTTGGCACGGATACCGCGCCATATTGTGGACGTTAATTTTGGCACGGATACCGCGCCATATTATGGACGTTAATTTTGGCACGGATAGCGCACCATATTATGGACGTTAATTTTGGCACGGATACCACGCCATATTATGGACGTTAATTTTGGCATGGATACCGCGCCATATTATGGACATTAATTTTGGCACGGATACCGCGCCATATTATGGACGTTAATTTGGGCATGGATACCGCACCATATTATGCACATTAATTTTGGCATGGATGCGGCGCCATATTATGGACGTTAATTTTAGTATGGATACCACACCATAATATGGACGTTAATTTTGGCATGGATACCGCGCCATATTATGGACGTTAATTTTAGTATGGATACCGCGCCATATTATGGACGTTAATTTAGGTAGCGATACCGCACCATATTATGGACGTTAATTTTGGCATGGATACCGCACAATATTATGGACGTTAATTTTGGCACGGATACTGCGCCATATTATGGACGTTAATTTTGGCATGGATACCGCGCCTTATTATGGACGTTAATTTTGGCATGGATACCGCGCCATATTATGAACATTAATTTTGGCACGGATACCGCGCCATATTATGGACGTTAGTTTTGGCATGGATACCGCGCCATATTATGGACGTTCATTTAGGTATCGATACCGCACCATATTATACACGTTAATTTTGGCATGGATACCGCGCCATACATGTATTATGGACGTTAATTTTCGTAAGGATACCGCGCCATAATATGGACGTTAATTTTGGCATGGATACGGTGCCATATTATGGACGTTAATTTTAGTATGGATACCGCGCCATAATATGGACATTAATTTTGGCATGGATACCGCGCCATATTATGGACGTTAATTTTGGCACGGATACCGCGCCATATTATGGACGTTAATTTTGGCACGGATACCGCGCCATATTATGGACGTTAATTTTGGCACGGATACCGCGCCATATTATGGACGTTAATTTTGGCACGGATACCGCGCCATATTATGGACGTTAATTTTTGCACGGATACCGCGCCATATTATGGACGTTAATTTTTGCACGGATACCGCGCCATATTATGGACGTTAATTTTGGCACAGATACCGCGCCATATTATGGACGTTAATTTTGGCACGGATACCGCGCCATATTATGGACGTTAATTTTGGCACGGATACCGCGCCATATTATGGACATTCATTTTGGCACAGATACCGTGCCATATTATGGACGTTTATTTTGGCACGGATACCGCGCCATATTATGGACGTTAATTTAGGTATGGATACCGCGCCATATTATGGACGTTAATTTAGGTATGGATACCGCGCCATATTATAGACGTTAATTTTGGCATGGATACTGCGCCATATTATGGACGTTCATTTTGGCACGGATACCGCGCCATATTATGGACGTTAATTTAGGTATGGATACCGCACCATATTATGGACGTTAATTTTGGCATGGATACCGCGACATATTATGGACGTTAATTTTCGTATGTATACCGCACCATATTATGCACGTTAATTTTGGCATGGATACCGCGCCATATTATGGACGTTAATTTTCGTATGGATACCGCGCCATAATATGGACGTTAATTTTGGCATGGATACGGCGCCATATTATGAACGTTAATTTTAGTATGGATACCGCGCCATAATATGGACGTTAATTTTGGCACGGATACCGCGCCATATTATGGACGTTAATTTTGGCACGGATACCGCGCCATATTGTGGACGTTAATTTTGGCACGGATACCGCGCCATATTATGGATGTTAATTTTGGCACGGATAGCGCGCCATATTATGAACGTTAATTTTGGCACGGATACCGCGCCATATTATGGACGTTAATTTAGGTATGGATACCGCGCCATATTATAGACGTTAATTTTGGCATGGATACTGCGCCATATTATGGACGTTCATTTTGGCATGGATACCGCGCCATATTATGGACGTTAATTTAGGTATGGATACCGCACCATATTATGGACGTTAATTTTGGCATGGATACCGCGCCATATTATGGACGTTAATTTTCGTATGTATACCGCACCATATTATGCACGTTAATTTTGGCATGGATACCACGCCATATTATGGACGTTAATTTTCGTATGGATACCGCGCCATAATATGGACGTTAATTTTGGCATGGATACGGCGCCGTATTATGGACGTTAATTTTAGTATGGATACCGCGCCATAATATGGACGTTAATTTTGGCACGGATACCGCGCCATATTAAGGACGTTAATTTAGGTATGGATACCGCGCCATATTATGGACGTTAATTTTGGCACGGATACCGCGCCATATTATGGACGTTAATTTTGGCACGGATACCGCGCCATATTATGGATGTTAATTTTGGCACGGATACCGCGCCATATTATGGACGTTAATTTTGGCACGGATACCGCGCCATATTGTGGACGTTAATTTTGGCACGGATACCACGCCTTATTATGGACGTTAATTTTGGCACGGATACTGCGCCATATTATGGACGTTAATTTTGGCACGGATACCGCGCCATATTGTGGACGTTAATTTTGGCACGGATACCGCGCCATATTATGGACGTTAATTTTGGCACGGATAGCACGCCATATTATGGACGTTAATTTTGGCACGGATACCGCGCCTTATTATGGACGTTAATTTTGGCACGGATACCGCGCCATATTATGGACGTTAATTTTGGCACGGATACCGCGCCATATTATGGACGTTAATTTGGGCATGGATACCGCGCCATATTATGGACGTTAATTTAGGTATGGATACCGCGCCATATTATGGACGTTAATTTAGGTATGGATACCGCGCCATATTATGGACGTTAATTTCGGTAATGATACCGCACCATATTATGGACGTTAATTTTGGCATGGATACCGTGCCATATTATGGACGTTAATTTAGGTATGGATACCGCACCATATTATGGATGTTAATTTTGGCATGGATACTGCGCCTTATTATGGACGTTAATTTTCGTATGGATACCGCGCCATAATAAGGACATTAATTTTGGCATGGATACCGCGCCATATTATGGACGTTAATTTTAGTATGGATACCGCGCCATATTATGGATGTTAATTTAGGTAATGATACCGCACCATATTATGGACGTTAATTTTGGCACGGATACCGCACCATATTATGGACGTTAATTTTGGCACGAATACTGCGCCATATTGTGGACGTTAATTTTTGCACGGATACCGCGCCATATTATGGACGTTAATTTTGGCACGGATAGCGCGCCATATTATGGACGTTAATTTTGGCACGGATACCGCGCCATATTATGGACGTTAATTTTGGCACGGATACCGCGCCATATTAGGGACGTTAATTTGGGCACGGATACCGCGCCATATTATGGACGTTAATTTTGGCACGGATACCGCGCCATAATATGGACGTTAATTTTGGCCCGGATACCGCGCCATATTATGGACGTTAATTTTGGCACGGATACCGCGCCATATTGTGGACGTTAATTTTGGCACGAATACCGCGCCATATTATGGACGTTAATTTTGGCACGGATAGCACGCCATATTATGGACGTTAATTTTGGCACGGATACCGCACCATATTATGGACGTTAATTTTGGCACGGATACCGCGCCATATTATGGACGTTAATTTTGGCACGGATACCGCGCCATATTATGGATGTTAATTTTGGCACGGATACCGCGCCATATTATGGACGTTCATTTTGGCACGGATACCGCGCCATATTATGGACGTTAATTTTAGTATGGATACCGCGCCATAATATGGACGTTAATTTTGGCATGGATAGAGCGCCATATTGTAGACGTTAATTTTGGCATCGATACCGCGCCATATTATGGACGTTAATTTAGGTATGGATACCGTGCCATATTATGGATGTTAATTTTGGCACGGATACTGCGCCATATTATGGACGTTAATTTTGGCATGGATACCGCGCCATATTATGGACGTTAATTTTGGCACTGATACCGCGCCATATTATGGACGTTAATTTTGGCCCGGATAACGCGCCATATTATGGACGTTAATTTTGGCACGGATACCGCGCAATATTGTGGACGTTAATTTTGGCACGGATACCGCGCCATATTATGGACGTTAATTTTGGCACGGATAGCACACCATATTATGGACGTTAATTTTGGCACGGATACCGCGCCTTATTATGGACGTTAATTTTGGCACGGATACCGCGCCATATTATGGACGTTAATTTTGGCATGGATACCGTGCCATATTATGGACGTTAATTTTGGCACGGATACCGCGCCATATTATGGACGTTAATTTTGGCACGGATACCGCGCCATATTATGGACGTTAATTTTGGCACGGATACTGCGCCATACTATGGACGTTCTTTTTGGCACGGATACCGCGCCAAATTATGGACGTTAATTTTAGTATGGATACCGCGCCATAATATGGACGTTAATTTTGGCATGGATAGGGCGCCATATTGTAGACGTTAATTTTGGCATCGATACCGCGCCATATTATGGACGTTAATTTAGGTATGGATACCGTGCCATATTATGGACGTTAATTTTGGCACGGATACCGCGCCATATTATGGACGTTAATTTTGGCACGGATACCGCGCCATATTATGGACGTTAATTTTGGCATGGATACCGCGCCATATTATGGACGTTAATTTTGGCACGGATACCGCGCCATATTGTGGACGTTAATTTTGGCACGGATACCGCGCCATATTATGGACGTTAATTTTGGCACGGATAGCACGCCATATTATGGACGTTAATTTTGGCACAGATACCGCGCCTTATTATGGACGTTAATTTTGGCACGGATACTGCGCCATATTATGGACGTTAATTTTGGCACGGATACCGCGCCATATTATGGACGTTAATTTAGGTATGGATACCGCGCCATATTATGGACGTTAATTTCGGTAATGATACCGCACCATATTATGGACGTTAATTTTGGCATGGATACCGTGCCATATTATGGACGTTAATTTAGGTATGGATACCGCACCATATTATGGACGTTAATTTTGGCATGGATACCGCGCCTTATTATGGATGTTAATTTTCGTATGGATACCGCGCCATAATATGGACGTTAATTTTGGCATGGATACGGCGCCATATTATGGACGTTAATTTTAGTATGGATACCGTGCCATAATATGGACGTTAATTTTGGCATGGATACCGCGCCATATTATGGACGTTAATTTTAGTATGGATACCGCGCCATATTATGGATGTTAATTTAGGTAATGATACCGCACCATATTATGGACGTTAATTTTGGCATGGATACCGCACCATATTATGGACGTTAATTTTGGCACGGATACTGCGCCATATTGTGGACGTTAATTTTTGCACGGATACTGCGCCATATTATGGACGTTAATTTTGGCACGGATAGTGCTCCATATTATGGACGTTAATTTTGGCACGGATACCGCGCCATATTATGGACGTTAATTTTGGCACGGATACCGCGCCATATTATGGACGTTAATTTTGACACGGATACCGCGCCATATTAGGGACGTTAATTTGGGCATGGATACCGCGCCATATTATGGACGTTAATTTAGGTATGGATACCGCGCCATATATGGACGTTAATTTAGGTATGGATACCGCGCCATATTATGGACGTTAATTTCGGTAATGATACCGCACCATATTATGGACGTTAATTTTGGCATGGATACCGCGCCATATTATGGACGTTAATTTAGGTATGGATACCGCACCATATTATGGACGTTAATTTTGGCATGGATACCGTGCCTTATTATGGACGTTAATTTTCGTATGGATACCGCGCCATAATATGGACGTTAATTTTGGCATGGATAGGGTGCCATATTGTAGACGTTAATTTTGGCATCGATACCGCGCCATATTATGGACGTTAATTTAGGTATGGATACCGTGCCATATTATGGACGTTAATTTTGGCACGGATAACGCGTCATATTATGGACGTTAATTTTGTCACGGATACTGCGCCATATTATGGACGTTATTTTTGGCACGGATACCGCGCCATATTATGGACGTTAATTTTGGCACGGATACCGCGCCATATTATGGACGTTAATTTTGGCACGGATACCGCGCCATATTGTGGACGTTAATTTTGGCACGGATACCGCGCCATATTGTGGACGTTAATTTTGGCACGGATAGCGCGCCATATTATGGACGTTAATTTTGGCACGGATAGCGCGCCATATTATGGACGTTAATTTTGGCACGGATACTGCGCCTTATTATGGACGTTAATTTTGGCACGGATACCGCGCCATATTATGGACGTTAATTTTGGCACGGATACCGCACCATATTATGGACGTTAATTTTGGCATGGATACCGTGCCATATTATGGACGTTAATTTAGGTATGGATACCGCACCATATTATGGATGTTAATTTTGGCATGGATACTGCGCCTTATTATGGACGTTAATTTTCGTATGGATACCGCGCCATAATAAGGACATTAATTTTGGCATGGATACCGCGCCATATTATGGACGTTAATTTTAGTATGGATACCGCGCCATATTATGGATGTTAATTTAGGTAATGATACCGCACCATATTATGGACGTTAATTTTGGCACGGATACCGCACCATATTATGGACGTTAATTTTGGCACGAATACTGCGCCATATTGTGGACGTTAATTTTTGCACGGATACCGCGCCATATTATGGACGTTAATTTTGGCACGGATAGCGCGCCATATTATGGACGTTAATTTTGGCACGGATACCGCGCCATATTATGGACGTTAATTTTGGCACGGATACCGCGCCATATTAGGGACGTTAATTTGGGCACGGATACCGCGCCATATTATGGACGTTAATTTTGGCACGGATACCGCGCCATATTATGGACGTTAATTTTGGCCCGGATACCGCGCCATATTATGGACGTTAATTTTGGCACGGATACCGCGCCATATTGTGGACGTTAATTTTGGCACGAATACCGCGCCATATTATGGACGTTAATTTTGGCACGGATAGCACGCCATATTATGGACGTTAATTTTGGCACGGATACCGCACCATATTATGGACGTTAATTTTGGCACGGATACCGCGCCATATTATGGACATTAATTTTGGCACGGATACCGCGCCATATTATGGATGTTAATTTTGGCACGGATACCGCGCCATATTATGGACGTTCATTTTGGCACGGATACCGCGCCATATTATGGACGTTAATTTTAGTATGGATACCGCGCCATAATATGGACGTTAATTTTGGCATGGATAGAGCGCCATATTGTAGACGTTAATTTTGGCATCGATACCGCGCCATATTATGGACGTTAATTTAGGTATGGATACCGTGCCATATTATGGATGTTAATTTTGGCACGGATACTGCGCCATATTATGGACGTTAATTTTGGCATGGATACCGCGCCATATTATGGACGTTAATTTTGGCACGGATACCGCGCCATATTATGGACGTTAATTTTGGCCCGGATAACGCGCCATATTATGGACGTTAATTTTGGCACGGATACCGCGCAATATTGTGGACGTTAATTTTGGCACGGATACCGCGCCATATTATGGACGTTAATTTTGGCACGGATAGCACACCATATTATGGACGTTAATTTTGGCACGGATACCGCGCCTTATTATGGACGTTAATTTTGGCACGGATACCGCGCCATATTATGGACGTTAATTTTGGCATGGATACCGTGCCATATTATGGACGTTAATTTTGGCACGGATACCGCGCCATATTATGGACGTTAATTTTGGCACGGATACAGCGCCATATTATGGACGTTAATTTTGGCACGGATACTGCGCCATATTATGGACGTTCTTTTTGGCACGGATACCGCGCCAAATTATGGACGTTAATTTTAGTATGGATACCGCGCCATAATATGGACGTTAATTTTGGCATGGATAGGGCGCCATATTGTAGACGTTAATTTTGGCATCGATACCGCGCCATATTATGGACGTTAATTTAGGTATGGATACCGTGCCATATTATGGACGTTAATTTTGGCACGGATACCGCGCCATATTATGGACGTTAATTTTGGCACGGATACCGCGCCATATTATGGACGTTAATTTTGGCATGGATACCGCGCCATATTATGGACGTTAATTTTGGCACGGATACCGCGCCATATTGTGGACGTTAATTTTGGCACGGATACCGCGCCATATTATGGACGTTAATTTTGGCACGGATAGCACGCCATATTATGGACGTTAATTTTGGCACAGATACCGCGCCTTATTATGGACGTTAATTTTGGCACGGATACTGCGCCATATTATGGACGTTAATTTTGGCACGGATACCGCGCCATATTATGGACGTTAATTTAGGTATGGATACCGCGCCATATTATGGACGTTAATTTCGGTAATGATACCGCACCATATTATGGACGTTAATTTTGGCATGGATACCGTGCCATATTATGGACGTTAATTTAGGTATGGATACCGCACCATATTATGGACGTTAATTTTGGCATGGATACCGTGCCTTATTATGGATGTTAATTTTCGTATGGATACCGCGCCATAATATGGACGTTAATTTTGGCATGGATACGGCGCCATATTATGGACGTTAATTTTAGTATGGATACCGTGCCATAATATGGACGTTAATTTTGGCATGGATACCGCGCCATATTATGGACGTTAATTTTAGTATGGATACCGCGCCATATTATGGATGTTAATTTAGGTAATGATACCGCACCATATTATGGACGTTAATTTTGGCATGGATACCGCACCATATTATGGACGTTAATTTTGGCACGGATACTGCGCCATATTGTGGACGTTAATTTTTGCACGGATACTGCGCCATATTCTGGACGTTAATTTTGGCACGGATAGTGCTCCATATTATGGACGTTAATTTTGGCACGGATACCGCGCCATATTATGGACGTTAATTTTGGCACGGATACCGCGCCATATTATGGACGTTAATTTTGACACGGATACCGCGCCATATTAGGGACGTTAATTTGGGCATGGATACCGCGCCATATTATGGACGTTAATTTAGGTATGGATACCGCGCCATATATGGACGTTAATTTAGGTATGGATACCGCGCCATATTATGGACGTTAATTTCGGTAATGATACCGCACCATATTATGGACGTTAATTTTGGCATGGATACCGCGCCATATTATGGACGTTAATTTAGGTATGGATACCGCACCATATTATGGACGTTAATTTTGGCATGGATACCGTGCCTTATTATGGACGTTAATTTTCGTATGGATACCGCGCCATAATATGGACGTTAATTTTGGCATGGATAGGGTGCCATATTGTAGACGTTAATTTTGGCATCGATACCGCGCCATATTATGGACGTTAATTTAGGTATGGATACCGTGCCATATTATGGACGTTAATTTTGGCACGGATAACGCGTCATATTATGGACGTTAATTTTGTCACGGATACTGCGCCATATTATGGACGTTAATTTTGGCACGGATACCGCGCCATATTATGGACGTTAATTTTGGCACGGATACCGCGCCATATTATGGACGTTAATTTTGGCACGGATACCGCGCCATATTGTGGACGTTAATTTTGGCACGGATACCGCGCCATATTGTGGACGTTAATTTTGGCACGGATAGCGCGCCATATTATGGACGTTAATTTTGGCACGGATAGCGCGCCATATTATGGACGTTAATTTTGGCACGGATACTGCGCCTTATTATGGACGTTAATTTTGGCACGGATACCGCGCCATATTATGGACGTTAATTTTGGCACGGATACCGCACCATATTATGGACGTTAATTTGGGCATGGATACCGCGCCATATTATGGACGTTAATTTGGGTATGGATACCGCGCCATATTATGGACTTTAATTTAGGTGCATGTAATATGGTGCGGTATCCATACCTAAATTAACGTCCATAATATGGCGCGGTATCCATGCCAAAATTAACGTCCATAATATGGCACGGCATTCATGCCAAAATTAACGTCCATAATATGGCGCGGTATCCGTGCCAAAATTAACGTCCATAATATGGCGCGGTATCCGTGCCAAAATGAACGTCCATAATATGCCGCGGTATCCGTGCCAAAATGAACGTCCATAATATGGCGCGGTATCCATGCCAAAATTAATGTCCTTAATATGGCGCGGTATCTATGCCAAAATTAACGTCCATAATATGCCACGGTATCCATGCCAAAATAATTAACGTCCATAATATGGCGCGGTATCCATGCCAAAATTAACGTCCATAATAAGGCGCGGTATCCATGCCAAAATTAACGTCCATAATATGGCGCGGTATCCATGCCAATTTTAACGTCCATAATATGGTGCGGTATCCATGCCAAAATTAACGTCCATAATATGGTGCGGTATCCATACCTAAATTAACGTCCACAATATGGCGCGGTATCCATGCCAAAATTAACGTCCATAATATGGCGCGGTATCCATGCCAAAATTAACGTTCATAATATGGCGCGGTATCCATGACAAAATTAACGTCCATAATATGGCGCGGTATCCATGGCAAAATTAACATCCATAATATGGCGCGGTATCCATGCCAAAATTAACGTCCATAATATGGCGCGGTATCCATGCCAAAATTAACGTCCATAATATGGCGCGGTATTCATGCCAAAATTAACGTCCATAATATGGCGCGGTATCCGTGCCAAAATTAACGTCCATAATATGGCGCGGTATCCGTGCCAAAATTAACGTCCATAATATGGCGCGGTATCCGTGCCAAAATTAACGTCCATAATATGGCGCGGTATCCATGCCAAAATTAACGTCCATAATATGGCGCGGTATCCGTGCCAAAATTAACGTCCATAATATGGCGCGGTATCCGTGCCAAAATTAACGTCCATAATATGGCGCGGTATCCGTGCCAAAATTAACGTCCATAATATGGCGCGGTATCCGTGCCAAAATTAACGTCCATAATATGGCGCGGTATCCGTGCCAAAATTAACGTCCATAATATGGCGCGGTATCCGTGCCAAAATTAACGTCCATAATATGGCGCGGTATCCGTGCCAAAATTAACATCCATAATATGGCGCGGTATCCGTGCCAAAATTAACATCCATAATATGGCGCGGTATCCATGCCAAAATAATTAACGTCCATAATATGGCGCGGTATCCATGCCAAAATTAACGTCCATAATAAGGCGCGGTATCCATGCCAAAATTAACGTCCATAATATGGTGCGGTATCCATACCTAAATTAACGTCCACAATATGGCGCGGTATCCATGTCAAAATTAACGTCCATAATATGGCGCGGTATCCATGCCAAAATTAACGCCCATAATATGGCGCGGTATCCATGCCAAAATTAACGTCCATAATATGGCACGGTGTCCATGCCAAAATTAACATTCATAATATGGCATGGTATCCATGACAAAATTAACGTCCATAATATGGCGCGGTATCCATGCCAAAATTAACTTACATAATATGGCGCGGTATCCATGCCAAAATTAACGTCCATAATATGGCGCGGTATCCATGCCAAAATTAACGTCCATAATATGGCGCGGTATTCATGCCAAAATTAACGTCCATAATATGGCGCGGTATCCGTGCCAAAATTAACGTCCATAATATGGCGCGGTATCCGTGCCAAAATTAACGTCCATAATATGGCGCGGTATCCGTGCCAAAATTAACGTCCATAATATGGCGCGGTATCCATGCCAAAATGAACGTCCATAATATGGCGCGGTACCCGTGCCAAAATGAACGTCCATAATATGGCGCGGTATCCGTGCCAAAATGAACGTCCATAATATGGCGCGGTATCCGTGCCAAAATGAACGTCCATAATATGGCGCGGTATCCGTGCCAAAATTAACGTCCATAGCGCGGTATCCATGCCAAAATTAACGTCCATAATATGGCGCGGTATCCGTGCCAAAATTAACGTCCATAATATGGCGCGGTATCCGTGCCAAAATTAACGTCCATAATATGGCGCGGTATCCGTGCCAAAATTAACGTCCATAATATGGCGCAGTATCCGTGCCAAGATGAACGTCCATATCCGCGCCATATTATGGACGTTAATTTTGGCATGGATACCGCGCCATATTATGGACGTTAATTTTGGCATGGATACCGCGCCATATTGTGGACGTTAATTTAGGTATGGATACCGCACCATATTATGGACGTTAATTTTGGCATGGATACCGCGCCATATTATGGACGTTAAAATTGGCATGGATACCGCGCCATATTATGGACTTTAATTTTGGCATATCAAAATTAACGTCCATAATATGGCGCGGTATCCATGGCAAAATTAACGTCAATAATATGGCATGGTATCCATGCCAAAATTAACAGCCATAATATGCCACGGTATCCATACTAAAATTAACGTCCATAATATGGCGTGGTATCCGTGCCAAAATGAACGTCCATAATATGGCGCAGTATCCGTGCCAAAATTAACGTCCATAATATGGCGCGGTATCCGTGCCAAAATTAACGTCCATAATATGGCGCGGTATCCGTGCCAAAATTAACGTCCATAATATGGCGCGGTATCCGTGCCAAAATTAACGTCCATAATATGGCGCGGTATCCGTGCCAAAATTAACGTCCATAATATGGCGCGGTATCCGTGCCAAAATTAACATCCATAATATGGCGCGGTATCCGTGCCAAAATTAACATCCATAATATGGCGCGGTATCCATGCCAAAATAATTAACGTCCATAATATGGCGCGGTATCCATGCCAAAATTAACGTCCATAATAAGGCGCGGTATCCATGCCAAAATTAACGTCCATAATATGGTGCGGTATCCATACCTAAATTAACGTCCACAATATGGCGCGGTATCCATGCCAAAATTAACGTCCATAATATGGCGCGGTATCCATGCCAAAATTAACGCCCATAATATGGCGCGGTATCCATGCCAAAATTAACGTCCATAATATGGCACGGTATCCATGCCAAAATTAACATTCATAATATGGCATGGTATCCATGACAAAATTAACGTCCATAATATGGCGCGGTATCCATGCCAAAATTAACTTCCATAATATGGCGCGGTATCCATGCCAAAATTAACGTCCATAATATGGCGCGGTATCCATGCCAAAATTAACGTCCATAATATGGCGCGGTATTCATGCCAAAATTAACGTCCATAATATGGCGCGGTATCCGTGCCAAAATTAACGTCCATAATATGGCGCGGTATCCGTGCCAAAATTAACGTCCATAATATGGCGCGGTATCCGTGCCAAAATTAACGTCCATAATATGGCGCGGTATCCATGCCAAAATGAACGTCCATAATATGGCGCGGTACCCGTGCCAAAATGAACGTCCATAATACGGCGCGGTATCCGTGCCAAAATGAACGTCCATAATATGGCGCGGTATCCGTGCCAAAATGAACGTCCATAATATGGCGCGGTATCCGTGCCAAAATTAACGTCCATAGCGCGGTATCCGTGCCAAAATTAACGTCCATAATATGGCGCGGTATCCGTGCCAAAATTAACGTCCATAATATGGCGCGGTATCCGTGCCAAAATTAACGTCCATAATATGGCGCGGTATCCGTGCCAAAATTAACGTCCATAATATGGCGCAGTATCCGTGCCAAGATGAACGTCCATATCCGCGCCATATTATGGACGTTAATTTTGGCATGGATACCGCGCCATATTGTGGACGTTAATTTAGGTATGGATACCGCACCATATTATGGACGTTAATTTTGGCATGGATACCGCGCCATATTATGGACGTTAAAATTGGCATGGATACCGCGCCATATTATGGACTTTAATTTTGGCATATCAAAATTAACGTCCATAATATGGCGCGGTATCCATGGCAAAATTAACGTCAATAATATGGCATGGTATCCATGCCAAAATTAACAGCCATAATATGCCACGGTATCCATACTAAAATTAACGTCCATAATATGGCGTGGTATCCGTGCCAAAATGAACGTCCATAATATGGCGCAGTATCCGTGCCAAAATTAACGTCCATAATATGGCGCGGTATCCGTGCCAAAATTAACGTCCATAATATGGCGCAGTATCCGTGCCAAAATTAACGTCCATAATATGGCGCTGTATCCGTGCCAAAATTAACGACCATAATATGGCGCGGTATCCGTGCCAAAATTAACGTCCATAATATGGCGCGGTATCCGTGTCAAAATTAACGTCCATAATATGGCACGGTATCCGTGCCAAAATTAACGTCCATAATATGGTGCGGTAACCATGCCAAAATTAACGTCCATAATATGGTGCGGTATCATTACCTAAATTAACGTCCATAATATGGCGCGGTATCCGTGCCAAAATTAATGTCCATAATATGGTGCGGTATCCGTGCCAAAATTAACGTCCATAATATGGCGCGGTATCCATGCCAAAATTAACGTCCATAATATGGCGCACTATCCGTGCTAAAATTAACGTCCATAATATGGCGCGGTATCCGTGCCAAAATTAACATCCACAATATGGCGCGGTATCTGTGCCAAAATTAACGTCCATAATATGGCGCGGTATCCGGGCCAAAATTAACGTCCATAATATGGCGCGGTATCCGTGCCAAAATTAACGTCCATAATATGGCGTGGTATCCGTGTCAAAATTAACGTCCATAATATGGCGCGGTATCCGTGCCAAAATTAACGTCCATAATATGGCGCGGTATCCATGCCAAAATTAGCGTCTATAATATGGTGCAGTATCCATACCTAAATTATCGTCCATAATATGGTGCGGTATCCATGCCAAAATTAACTTACATAATATGGCGTGGTATCGATGCCAAAATTAACGTCTATAATATGGCGCGGTATCCGTGCCAAAATTAACGTCCATAATATGGCGCGGTATCCGTGCCAAAATTAACGTCCATAATATGGCGCGGTATCCGTGCCAAAATGAACGTCCATAATATGGCGCGGTACCCGTGCCAAAATGAACGTCCATAATATGGCGCGGTATCCGTGCCAAAATGAACGTCCATAATATGGCGCGGTATCCGTGCCAAAATGAACGTCCATAATATGGCGCGGTATCCGTGCCAAAATTAACGTCCATAGCGCGGTATCCGTGCCAAAATTAACGTCCATAATATGGCGCGGTATCCGTGCCAAAATTAACGTCCATAATATGGCGCGGTATCCGTGCCAAAATTAACGTCCATAATATGCCACGGTATCCATACTAAAATTAACGTCCATAATATGGCGTGGTATCCGTGCCAAAATGAACGTCCATAATATGGCGCAGTATCCGTGCCAAAATTAACGTCCATAATATGGCGCGGTATCCGTGCCAAAATTAACGTCCATAATATGGCGCGGTATCCGTGCCAAAATTAACGTCCATAATATGGCGCGGTATCCGTGCCAAAATTAACGTCCATAATATGGCGCGGTATCCGTGCCAAAATTAACGTCCATAATATGGCGCGGTATCCGTGCCAAAATTAACATCCATAATATGGCGCGGTATCCGTGCCAAAATTAACATCCATAATATGGCGCGGTATCCATGCCAAAATAATTAACGTCCATAATATGGCGCGGTATCCATGCCAAAATTAACGTCCATAATAAGGCGCGGTATCCATGCCAAAATTAACGTCCATAATATGGTGCGGTATCCATACCTAAATTAACGTCCACAATATGGCGCGGTATCCATGCCAAAATTAACGTCCATAATATGGCGCGGTATCCATGCCAAAATTAACGCCCATAATATGGCGCGGTATCCATGCCAAAATTAACGTCCATAATATGGCACGGTATCCATGCCAAAATTAACATTCATAATATGGCATGGTATCCATGACAAAATTAACGTCCATAATATGGCGCGGTATCCATGCCAAAATTAACTTCCATAATATGGCGCGGTATCCATGCCAAAATTAACGTCCATAATATGGCGCGGTATCCATGCCAAAATTAACGTCCATAATATGGCGCGGTATTCATGCCAAAATTAACGTCCATAATATGGCGTGGTATCCGTGCCAAAATTAACGTCCATAATATGGCGCGGTATCCGTGCCAAAATTAACGTCCATAATATGGCGCGGTATCCGTGCCAAAATTAACGTCCATAATATGGCGCGGTATCCATGCCAAAATGAACGTCCATAATATGGCGCGGTACCCGTGCCAAAATGAACGTCCATAATACGGCGCGGTATCCGTGCCAAAATGAACGTCCATAATATGGCGCGGTATCCGTGCCAAAATGAACGTCCATAATATGGCGCGGTATCCGTGCCAAAATTAACGTCCATAGCGCGGTATCCGTGCCAAAATTAACGTCCATAATATGGCGCGGTATCCGTGCCAAAATTAACGTCCATAATATGGCGCGGTATCCGTGCCAAAATTAACGTCCATAATATAGCGCGGTATCCGTGCCAAAATTAACGTCCATAATATGGCGCAGTATCCGTGCCAAAATTAACGTCCATAATATGGCGCGGTATCCGTGCCAAAATTAACGTCCATAATATGGCGCAGTATCCGTGCCAAAATTAACGTCCATAATATGGCGCTGTATCCGTGCCAAAATTAACGACCATAATATGGCGCGGTATCCGTGCCAAAATTAACGTCCATAATATGGCGCGGTATCCGTGTCAAAATTAACGTCCATAATATGGCACGGTATCCGTGCCAAAATTAACGTCCATAATATGGTGCGGTAACCATGCCAAAATTAACGTCCATAATATGGTGCGGTATCATTACCTAAATTAACGTCCATAATATGGCGCGGTATCCGTCCCAAAATTAATGTCCATAATATGGTGCGGTATCCGTGCCAAAATTAACGTCCATAATATGGCGCGGTATCCATGCCAAAATTAACGTCCATAATATGGCGCACTATCCGTGCTAAAATTAACGTCCATAATATGGCGCGGTATCCGTGCCAAAATTAACATCCACAATATGGCGCGGTATCTGTGCCAAAATTAACGTCCATAATATGGCGCGGTATCCGGGCCAAAATTAACGTCCATAATATGGCGCGGTATCTGTGCCAAAATTAACGTCCATAATATGGCGTGGTATCCGTGTCAAAATTAACGTCCATAATATGGCGCGGTATCCGTGCCAAAATTAACGTCCATAATATGGCGCGGTATCCATGCCAAAATTAGCGTCTATAATATGGTGCAGTATCCATACCTAAATTATCGTCCATAATATGGTGCGGTATCCATGCCAAAATTAACTTACATAATATGGCGTGGTATCGATGCCAAAATTAATGTCTATAATATGGCGCGGTATCCGTGCCAAAATTAACGTCCATAATATGGCGCGGTATCCGTGCCAAAATTAACGTCCATAATATGGCGCGGTATCCGTGCCAAAATGAACGTCCATAATATGGCGCGGTACCCGTGCCAAAATGAACGTCCATAATATGGCGCGGTATCCGTGCCAAAATGAACGTCCATAATATGGCGCGGTATCCGTGCCAAAATGAACGTCCATAATATGGCGCGGTATCCGTGCCAAAATTAACGTCCATAGCGCGGTATCCGTGCCAAAATTAACGTCCATAATATGGCGCGGTATCCGTGCCAAAATTAACGTCCATAATATGGCGCGGTATCCGTGCCAAAATTAACGTCCATAATATGGCGCAGTATCCGTGCCAAGATGAACGTCCATATCCGCGCCATATTATGGACGTTAATTTTGGCATGGATACCGTGCCATATTATGGATGTTAATTTTGGCATGGATACCGCGCCATATTATGGACGTTAAAATTGGCATGGATACCGCGCCATATTATGGACTTTAATTTTGGCATATCAAAATTAACGTCCATAATATGGCGCGGTATCCATGGCAAAATTAACGTCAATAATATGGCATGGTATCCATGCCAAAATTAACAGCCATAATATGCCACGGTATCCATACTAAAATTAACGTCCATAATATGGCGCGGTATCCGTGCCAAAATGAACGTCCATAATATGGCGCAGTATCCGTGCCAAAATTAACGTCCATAATATGGCGCGGTATCCGTGCCAAAATTAACGTCTATAATATGGCGCGGTATCCGTGCCAAAATTAACGTCCATAATATGGCGCGGTATCCGTGCCAAAATTAACGTCCATAATATGGCGCGGTATCCGTGCCAAAATTAACGTCCATAATATGGCGCTGTATCCGTGCCAAAATTAACGACCATAATATGGCGCGGTATCCGTGCCAAAATTAACGTCCATAATATGGCGCGGTATCCGTGCCAAAATTAACGTCCATGATATGGCACGGTATCCGTGCCAAAATTAATGTCCATAATATGGCACGGTATCCATACCTAAATTAACATCCATAATATGGCGCGGTATCCATGCCCAAATTAACGTCCATAATATGGCGCGGTATCCGTGCCAAAATTAATGTCCATAATATGGTGCGGTATCCGTGCCAAAATTAACGTCCATAATATGGCGTGGTATCCATGCCAAAATTAACGTCCATAATATGGCGCACTATCCGTGCCAAAATTAACGTCCATAATATGGCGCGGTATCCGTGCCAAAATTAACATCCACAATATGGCGCGGTATCTGTGCCAAAATTAACGTCCATAATATGGCGCGGTATCCGGGCCAAAATTAACGTCCATAATATGGCGTGGTATCCGTGCAAAAATTAACGTCCATAATATGGCGTGGTATTCGTGCCAAAATTAACGTCCATAATATGGCGCGGTATCCGTGCCAAAATTAACGTCCATAATATGGCGCGGTATCCATGCCAAAATTAGCGTCTATAATATGGTGCAGTATCCCCACCTAAATTATCGTCCATAATATGGTGCGGTATCCATGCCAAAATTAACTTACATAATATGGCGCGGTATCGATGCCAAAATTAACGTCTATAATATGGCGCGGTATCCGTGCCAAAATTAACGTCCATAATATGGCGCGGTATCCGTGCCAAAATTAACGTCCATAATATGGTGCGGTATCCGTGCCAAAATTAACGTCCATAATATGGCGCGGTATCCATGCCAAAATTAACGTCCATAATATGGCGCACTATCCGTGCTAAAATTAACGTCCATAATATGGCGCGGTATCCGTGCCAAAATTAACATCCACAATATGGCGCGGTATCTGTGCCAAAATTAACGTCCATAATATGGCGCGGTATCCATGCCCAAATTAACGTCCATAATATGGCGTGGTATCCGTGCCAAAATTAACGTCCATAATATGGCGCGGTATCCGTGCCAAAATTAACGTCCATAATATGGCGCGGTATCCATGCCAAAATTAGCGTCTATAATATGGTGCAGTATCCATACCTAAATTATCGTCCATAATATGGTGCGGTATCCATGCCAAAATTAACTTACATAATATGGCGTGGTATCGATGCCAAAATTAACGTCTATAATATGACGCGGTATCCGTGCCAAAATTAACGTCCATAATATGGCGCGGTATCCGTGCCAAAATTAACGTCCATAATATGGCGCGGTATCCATGCCAAAATGAACGTCCATAATATGGCGCGGTACCCGTGCCAAAATGAACGTCCATAATATGGCACGGTATCCGTGCCAAAATGAACGTCCATAATATGGCGCGGTATCCGTGCCAAAATGAACGTCCATAATATGGCGCGGTATCCGTGCCAAAATTAACGTCCATAGCGCGGTATCCGTGCCAAAATTAACGTCCATAATATGGCGCGGTATCCGTGCCAAAATTAACGTCCATAATATGGCGCGGTATCCGTGCCAAAATTAACGTCCATAATATGGCGCAGTATCCGTGCCAAGATGAACGTCCATATCCGCGCCATATTATGGACGTTAAAATTGGCATGGATACCGCGCCATATTATGGACTTTAATTTTGGCATATCAAAATTAACGTCCATAATATGGCGCGGTATCCATGGCAAAATTAACGTCAATAATATGGCATGGTATCCATGCCAAAATTAACAGCCATAATATGCCACGGTATCCATACTAAAATTAACGTCCATAATATGGCGCAGTATCCGTGCCAAAATTAACGTCCATAATATGGCGCGGTATCCATGCCCAAATTAACGTCCATAATATGGCGTGGTATCCGTGCCAAAATTAACGTCCATAATATGGCGCGGTATCCGTGCCAAAATTAACGTCCATAATATGGCGCGGTATCCATGCCAAAATTAGCGTCTATAATATGGTGCAGTATCCATACCTAAATTATCGTCCATAATATGGTGCGGTATCCATGCCAAAATTAACTTACATAATATGGCGTGGTATCGATGCCAAAATTAACGTCTATAATATGACGCGGTATCCGTGCCAAAATTAACGTCCATAATATGGCGCGGTATCCGTGCCAAAATTAACGTCCATAATATGGCGCGGTATCCATGCCAAAATGAACGTCCATAATATGGCGCGGTACCCGTGCCAAAATGAACGTCCATAATATGGCACGGTATCCGTGCCAAAATGAACGTCCATAATATGGCGCGGTATCCGTGCCAAAATGAACGTCCATAATATGGCGCGGTATCCGTGCCAAAATTAACGTCCATAGCGCGGTATCCGTGCCAAAATTAACGTCCATAATATGGCGCGGTATCCGTGCCAAAATTAACGTCCATAATATGGCGCGGTATCCGTGCCAAAATTAACGTCCATAATATGGCGCAGTATCCGTGCCAAGATGAACGTCCATATCCGCGCCATATTATGGACGTTAAAATTGGCATGGATACCGCGCCATATTATGGACTTTAATTTTGGCATATCAAAATTAACGTCCATAATATGGCGCGGTATCCATGGCAAAATTAACGTCAATAATATGGCATGGTATCCATGCCAAAATTAACAGCCATAATATGCCACGGTATCCATACTAAAATTAACGTCCATAATATGGCGCAGTATCCGTGCCAAAATTAACGTCCATAATATGGCGCGGTATCCGTGCCAAAATTAACGTCCATAATATGGCGCGGTATCCGTGCCAAAATTAACGTCCATAATATGGCGCGGTATCCGTGCCAAAATTAACATCCATAATATGGCGTGGAATTCGTGCCAAAATTAACGTCCATAATATGGCGCTGTATCCGTGCCAAAATTAACGACCATAATATGGCGCGGTATCCGTGCCAAAATTAACGTCCATAATATGGCGCGGTATCCGTGCCAAAATTAACGTCCATAATATGGCACGGTATCCGTGCCAAAATTAACGTCCATAATATGGCGCGGTATCGATGCCAAAATTAACGTCCATAATATGGTGCGGTATCATTACCTAAATTAACGTCCATAATATGGCGCGGTATCCATGCCTAAATTAACGTCCATAATATGGCGCGGTATCCATACCTAAATTAACGTCCATAATATGGCGCGGTATCCATGCCCAAATTAACGTCCATAATATGGTGCGGTATCCGTGCCAAAATTAATGTCCATAATATGGCGCGGTATCCATACCTAAATTAACATCCATAATATGGTGCGGTATCCATGCCCAAATTAACGTCCATAATATGGCGCGGTATCCGTGCCAAAATTAATGTCCATAATATGGTGCGGTATCCGTGCCAAAATTAACGTCCATAATATGGCGTGGTATCCATGCCAAAATTAACGTCCATAATATGGCGCACTATCCGTGCCAAAATTAACGTCCATAATATGGCGCGGTATCCGTGCCAAAATTAACATCCACAATATGGCGCGGTATCCGTGCCAAAATTAACGTCCATAATATGGCGCGGTATCCATGCCAAAATTAGCGTCTATAATATGGTGCAGTATCCCCACCTAAATTATCGTCCATAATATGGTGCGGTATCCATGCCAAAATTAACTTACATAATATGGCGCGGTATCGATGCCAAAATTAACGTCTATAATATGGCGCGGTATCCGTGCCAAAATTAACGTCCATAATATGGCGCGGTATCCGTGCCAAAATTAATGTCCATAATATGGTGCGGTATCCGTGCCAAAATTAACGTCCATAATATGGCGCGGTATCCATGCCAAAATTAACGTCCATAATATGGCGCACTATCCGTGCTAAAATTAACGTCCATAATATGGCGCGGTATCCGTGCCAAAATTAACATCCACAATATGGCGCGGTATCTGTGCCAAAATTAACGTCCATAATATGGCGCGGTATCCGGGCCAAAATTAACGTCCATAATATGGCGCGGTATCCGTGCCAAAATTAACGTCCATAATATGGCGTGGTATCCGTGCCAAAATTAACGTCCATAATATGGCGCGGTATCCGTGCCAAAATTAACGTCCATAATATGGCGCGGTATCCATGCCAAAATTAGCGTCTATAATATGGTGCAGTATCCATACCTAAATTATCGTCCATAATATGGTGCGGTATCCATGCCAAAATTAACTTACATAATATGGCGTGGTATCGATGCCAAAATTAACGTCTATAATATGACGCGGTATCCGTGCCAAAATTAACGTCCACAATATGGCGCGGTATCCGTGCCAAAATTAACGTCCATAATATGGCGCGGTATCCATGCCAAAATGAACGTCCATAATATGGCGCGGTACCCGTGCCAAAATGAACGTCCATAATATGGCACGGTATCCGTGCCAAAATGAACGTCCATAATATGGCGCGGTATCCGTGCCAAAATGAACGTCCATAATATGGCGCGGTATCCGTGCCAAAATTAACGTCCATAGCGCGGTATCCGTGCCAAAATTAACGTCCATAATATGGCGCGGTATCCGTGCCAAAATTAACGTCCATAATATGGCGCGGTATCCGTGCTAAAATTAACGTCCATAATATGGCACAGTATCCGTGCCAAGATGAACGTCCATATCTGCGCCATATTATAAATTTTGGCATATCAAAATTAACGTCCATAATATGGCGCGGTATCCATGGCAAAATTAACGTCAATAATATGGCATGGTATCCATGCCAAAATTAACAGCCATAATATGCCACGGTATCCATACTAAAATTAACGTCCATAATATGGCGCGGTATCCGTGCCAAAATGAACGTCCATAATATGGCGCAGTATCCGTGCCAAAATTAACGTCCATAATATGGCGCGGTATCCGTGCCAAAATTAACGTCCATAATATGGCGCGGTATCCGTGCCAAAATTAACGTCCATAATATGGCGCGGTATCCGTGCCAAAATTAACATCCATAATATGGCGTGGAATTCGTGCCAAAATTAACGTCCATAATATGGCGCTGTATCCGTGCCAAAATTAACGACCATAATATGGCGCGGTATCCGTGCCAAAATTAACGTCCATAATATGGCGCGGTATCCGTGCCAAAATTAACGTCCATAATATGGCACGGTATCCGTGCCAAAATTAACGTCCATAATATGGCGCGGTATCGATGCCAAAATTAACGTCCATAATATGGTGCGGTATCCATGCCAAAATTAACTTACATAATATGGCGCGGTATCGATGCCAAAATTAACGTCTATAATATGGCGCGGTATCCGTGCCAAAATTAACGTCCATAATATGGCGCGGTATCCGTGCCAAAATTAACGTCCATAATATGGTGCGGTATCCGTGCCAAAATTAACGTCCATAATATGGCGCGGTATCCATGCCAAAATTAACGTCCATAATATGGCGCACTATCCGTGCTAAAATTAACGTCCATAATATGGCGCGGTATCCGTGCCAAAATTAACATCCACAATATGGCGCGGTATCTGTGCCAAAATTAACGTCCATAATATGGCGCGGTATCCGGGCCAAAATTAACGTCCATAATATGGCGCGGTATCCGTGCCAAAATTAACGTCCATAATATGGCGTGGTATCCGTGCCAAAATTAACGTCCATAATATGGCGCGGTATCCGTGCCAAAATTAACGTCCATAATATGGCGCGGTATCCGTGCCAAAATTAACGTCCATAATATGGCGCGGTATCCATGCCAAAATGAACGTCCATAATATGGCGCGGTACCCGTGCCAAAATGAACGTCCATAATATGGCACGGTATCCGTGCCAAAATGAACGTCCATAATATGGCGCGGTATCCGTGCCAAAATGAACGTCCATAATATGGCGCGGTATCCGTGCCAAAATTAACGTCCATAGCGCGGTATCCGTGCCAAAATTAACGTCCATAATATGGCGCGGTATCCGTGCCAAAATTAACGTCCATAATATGGCGCGGTATCCGTGCCAAAATTAACGTCCATAATATGGCGCAGTATCCGTGCCAAGATGAACGTCCATATCCGCGCCATATTATGGACGTTAAAATTGGCATGGATACCGCGCCATATTATGGACTTTAATTTTGGCATATCAAAATTAACGTCCATAATATGGCGCGGTATCCATGGCAAAATTAACGTCAATAATATGGCATGGTATCCATGCCAAAATTAACAGCCATAATATGCCACGGTATCCATACTAAAATTAACGTCCATAATATGGCGCGGTATCCGTGCCAAAATGAACGTCCATAATATGGCGCAGTATCCGTGCCAAAATTAACGTCCATAATATGGCGCGGTATCCGTGCCTAAATTAACGTCCATAATATGGCGCGGTATCCGTGCCAAAATTAACGTCCATAATATGGCGCGGTATCCGTGCCAAAATTAACATCCATAATATGGCGTGGAATTCGTGCCAAAATTAACGTCCATAATATGGCGCTGTATCCGTGCCAAAATTAACGACCATAATATGGCGCGGTATCCGTGCCAAAATTAACGTCCATAATATGGCGCGGTATCCGTGCCAAAATTAACGTCCATAATATGGCACGGTATCCGTGCCAAAATTAACGTCCATAATATGGCGCGGTATCGATGCCAAAATTAACGTCCATAATATGGTGCGGTATCATTACCTAAATTAACGTCCATAATATGGCGCGGTATCCATGCCTAAATTAACGTCCATAATATGGCGCGGTATCCATACCTAAATTAACGTCCATAATATGGCGCGGTATCCATGCCCAAATTAACGTCCATAATATGGTGCGGTATCCGTGCCAAAATTAATGTCCATAATATGGCGCGGTATCCATACCTAAATTAACATCCATAATATGGTGCGGTATCCATGCCCAAATTAACGTCCATAATATGGCGCGGTATCCGTGCCAAAATTAATGTCCATAATATGGTGCGGTATCCGTGCCAAAATTAACGTCCATAATATGGCGTGGTATCCATGCCAAAATTAACGTCCATAATATGGCGCACTATCCGTGCCAAAATTAACGTCCATAATATGGCGCGGTATCCGTGCCAAAATTAACATCCACAATATGGCGCGGTATCCGTGCCAAAATTAACGTCCATAATATGGCGCGGTATCCATGCCAAAATTAGCGTCTATAATATGGTGCAGTATCCCCACCTAAATTATCGTCCATAATATGGTGCGGTATCCATGCCAAAATTAACTTACATAATATGGCGCGGTATCGATGCCAAAATTAACGTCTATAATATGGCGCGGTATCCGTGCCAAAATTAACGTCCATAATATGGCGCGGTATCCGTGCCAAAATTAACGTCCATAATATGGTGCGGTATCCGTGCCAAAATTAACGTCCATAATATGGCGCGGTATCCATGCCAAAATTAACGTCCATAATATGGCGCACTATCCGTGCTAAAATTAACGTCCATAATATGGCGCGGTATCCGTGCCAAAATTAACATCCACAATATGGCGCGGTATCTGTGCCAAAATTAACGTCCATAATATGGCGCGGTATCCGGGCCAAAATTAACGTCCATAATATGGCGCGGTATCCGTGCCAAAATTAACGTCCATAATATGGCGTGGTATCCGTGCCAAAATTAACGTCCATAATATGGCGCGGTATCCGTGCCAAAATTAACGTCCATAATATGGCGCGGTATCCATGCCAAAATTAGCGTCTATAATATGGTGCAGTATCCATACCTAAATTATCGTCCATAATATGGTGCGGTATCCATGCCAAAATTAACTTACATAATATGGCGTGGTATCGATGCCAAAATTAACGTCTATAATATGACGCGGTATCCGTGCCAAAATTAACGTCCATAATATGGCGCGGTATCCGTGCCAAAATTAACGTCCATAATATGGCGCGGTATCCATGCCAAAATGAACGTCCATAATATGGCGCGGTACCCGTGCCAAAATGAACGTCCATAATATGGCACGGTATCCGTGCCAAAATGAACGTCCATAATATGGCGCGGTATCCGTGCCAAAATGAACGTCCATAATATGGCGCGGTATCCGTGCCAAAATTAACGTCCATAGCGCGGTATCCGTGCCAAAATTAACGTCCATAATATGGCGCAGTATCCGTGCCAAAATTAACGTCCATAATATGGCGCGGTATCCGTGCTAAAATTAACGTCCATAATATGGCGCAGTATCCGTGCCAAGATGAACGTCCATATCTGCGCCATATTATGGACGTTAAAATTGGCATGGATACCGCGCCATATTATGGACTTTAATTTTGGCATATCAAAATTAACGTCCATAATATGGCGCGGTATCCATGGCAAAATTAACGTCAATAATATGGCATGGTATCCATGCCAAAATTAACAGCCATAATATGCCACGGTATCCATACTAAAATTAACGTCCATAATATGGCGCGGTATCCGTGCCAAAATGAACGTCCATAATATGGCGCAGTATCCGTGCCAAAATTAACGTCCATAATATGGCGCGGTATCCGTGCCAAAATTAACGTCCATAATATGGCGCGGTATCCGTGCCAAAATTAACGTCCATAATATGGCGCGGTATCCGTGCCAAAATTAACATCCATAATATGGCGTGGAATTCGTGCCAAAATTAACGTCCATAATATGGCGCTGTATCCGTGCCAAAATTAACGACCATAATATGGTGCGGTATCCGTGCCAAAATTAACGTCCATAATATGGCGCGGTATCCGTGCCAAAATTAACGTCCATAATATGGCACGGTATCCGTGCCAAAATTAACGTCCATAATATGGCGCGGTATCGATGCCAAAATTAACGTCCATGATATGGTGCGGTATCATTACCTAAATTAACGTCCATAATATGGCGCGGTATCCATGCCTAAATTAACGTCCATAATATGGCGCGGTATCCATACCTAAATTAACGTCCATAATATGGCGCGGTATCCATGCCCAAATTAACGTCCATAATATGGCGCGGTATCCATACCTAAATTAACGTCCATAATATGGCGCGGTATCCATGCCCAAATTAACGTCCATAATATGGCGCGGTATCCGTGCCAAAATTAACGTCCATAATATGGCGCGGTATCCGTGCCAAAATTAACATCCATAATATGGCGTGGAATTCGTGCCAAAATTAACGTCCATAATATGGCGCTGTATCCGTGCCAAAATTAACGACCATAATATGGCGCGGTATCCGTGCCAAAATTAACGTCCATAATATGGCGCGGTATCCGTGCCAAAATTAACGTCCATAATATGGCACGGTATCCGTGCCAAAATTAACGTCCATAATATGGCGCGGTATCGATGCCAAAATTAACGTCCATAATATGGTGCGGTATCATTACCTAAATTAACGTCCATAATATGGCGCGGTATCCATGCCTAAATTAACGTCCATAATATGGCGCGGTATCCATACCTAAATTAACGTCCATAATATGGCGCGGTATCCATGCCCAAATTAACGTCCATAATATGGTGCGGTATCCGTGCCAAAATTAATGTCCATAATATGGCGCGGTATCCATACCTAAATTAACATCCATAATATGGTGCGGTATCCATGCCCAAATTAACGTCCATAATATGGCGCGGTATCCGTGCCAAAATTAATGTCCATAATATGGTGCGGTATCCGTGCCAAAATTAACGTCCATAATATGGCGTGGTATCCATGCCAAAATTAACGTCCATAATATGGCGCACTATCCGTGCCAAAATTAACGTCCATAATATGGCGCGGTATCCGTGCCAAAATTAACATCCACAATATGGCGCGGTATCCGTGCCAAAATTAACGTCCATAATATGGCGCGGTATCCATGCCAAAATTAGCGTCTATAATATGGTGCAGTATCCCCACCTAAATTATCGTCCATAATATGGTGCGGTATCCATGCCAAAATTAACTTACATAATATGGCGCGGTATCGATGCCAAAATTAACGTCTATAATATGGCGCGGTATCCGTGCCAAAATTAACGTCCATAATATGGCGCGGTATCCGTGCCAAAATTAACGTCCATAATATGGTGCGGTATCCGTGCCAAAATTAACGTCCATAATATGGCGCGGTATCCATGCCAAAATTAACGTCCATAATATGGCGCACTATCCGTGCTAAAATTAACGTCCATAATATGGCGCGGTATCCGTGCCAAAATTAACATCCACAATATGGCGCGGTATCTGTGCCAAAATTAACGTCCATAATATGGCGCGGTATCCGGGCCAAAATTAACGTCCATAATATGGCGCGGTATCCGTGCCAAAATTAACGTCCATAATATGGCGTGGTATCCGTGCCAAAATTAACGTCCATAATATGGCGCGGTATCCGTGCCAAAATTAACGTCCATAATATGGCGCGGTATCCATGCCAAAATTAGCGTCTATAATATGGTGCAGTATCCATACCTAAATTATCGTCCATAATATGGTGCGGTATCCATGCCAAAATTAACTTACATAATATGGCGTGGTATCGATGCCAAAATTAACGTCTATAATATGACGCGGTATCCGTGCCAAAATTAACGTCCATAATATGGCGCGGTATCCGTGCCAAAATTAACGTCCATAATATGGCGCGGTATCCATGCCAAAATGAACGTCCATAATATGGCGCGGTACCCGTGCCAAAATGAACGTCCATAATATGGCACGGTATCCGTGCCAAAATGAACGTCCATAATATGGCGCGGTATCCGTGCCAAAATGAACGTCCATAATATGGCGCGGTATCCGTGCCAAAATTAACGTCCATAGCGCGGTATCCGTGCCAAAATTAACGTCCATAATATGGCGCAGTATCCGTGCCAAAATTAACGTCCATAATATGGCGCGGTATCCGTGCTAAAATTAACGTCCATAATATGGCGCAGTATCCGTGCCAAGATGAACGTCCATATCTGCGCCATATTATGGACGTTAAAATTGGCATGGATACCGCGCCATATTATGGACTTTAATTTTGGCATATCAAAATTAACGTCCATAATATGGCGCGGTATCCATGGCAAAATTAACGTCAATAATATGGCATGGTATCCATGCCAAAATTAACAGCCATAATATGCCACGGTATCCATACTAAAATTAACGTCCATAATATGGCGCGGTATCCGTGCCAAAATGAACGTCCATAATATGGCGCAGTATCCGTGCCAAAATTAACGTCCATAATATGGCGCGGTATCCGTGCCAAAATTAACGTCCATAATATGGCGCGGTATCCGTGCCAAAATTAACGTCCATAATATGGCGCGGTATCCGTGCCAAAATTAACATCCATAATATGGCGTGGAATTCGTGCCAAAATTAACGTCCATAATATGGCGCTGTATCCGTGCCAAAATTAACGACCATAATATGGCGCGGTATCCGTGCCAAAATTAACGTCCATAATATGGCGCGGTATCCGTGCCAAAATTAACGTCCATAATATGGCACGGTATCCGTGCCAAAATTAACGTCCATAATATGGCGCGGTATCGATGCCAAAATTAACGTCCATAATATGGTGCGGTATCATTACCTAAATTAACGTCCATAATATGGCGCGGTATCCATGCCTAAATTAACGTCCATAATATGGCGCGGTATCCATACCTAAATTAACGTCCATAATATGGCGCGGTATCCATGCCCAAATTAACGTCCATAATATGGTGCGGTATCCGTGCCAAAATTAATGTCCATAATATGGCGCGGTATCCATACCTAAATTAACATCCATAATATGGTGCGGGGTATCCATGCCCAAATTAACGTCCATAATATGGCGCGGTATCCGTGCCAAAATTAATGTCCATAATATGGTGCGGTATCCGTGCCAAAATTAACGTCCATAATATGGCGTGGTATCCATGCCAAAATTAACGTCCATAATATGGCGCACTATCCGTGCCAAAATTAACGTCCATAATATGGCGCGGTATCCGTGCCAAAATTAACATCCACAATATGGCGCGGTATCTGTGCCAAAATTAACGTCCATAATATGGCGCGGTATCCGGGCCAAAATTAACGTCCATAATATGGCGCGGTATCCGTGCAAAAATTAACGTCCATAATATGGCGTGGTATCCGTGCCAAAATTAACGTCCATAATATGGCGCGGTATCCGTGCCAAAATTAACGTCCATAATATGGCGCGGTATCCATGCCAAAATTAGCGTCTATAATATGGTGCAGTATCCATACCTAAATTATCGTCCATAATATGGTGCGGTATCCATGCCAAAATTAACTTACATAATATGGCGCGGTATCGATGCCAAAATTAACGTCTAAAATATGGCGCGGTATCCGTGCCAAAATTAACGTCCATAATATGGCACGGTATCCGTGCCAAAATTAACGTCCATAATATGGCGCGCTATCCGTGCCAAAATTAACGTCCACAATATGGCGCGGTATCCGTGCCAAAATTAACGTCCACAATATGGCACGGTATCCATGCCAAAATTAACGTCCATAATATGGCGCGGTATCCGGGCCAAAATTAACGTCCATAATATGGCGCGGTATCCGTGCCAAAATTAACGTCCATAATATGGCGCGGTATCCGTGCCAAAATTAACGTCCATAATATGGCGCAGTATCCGTGCCAAAATTAACGTCCATAATATGGCGCGGTATCCGTGCCAAAATCAACGTCCATAATATGGCGCAGTATCCGTGCCAAAATTAACGTCCATAATATGGCGCGGTATCCTCGCCAAAATTAACGTCCATAATATGGCGCGGTATCTGTGCCAAAATTAACATCCATAATATGGCGCAGTATCCATGCCAAAATTAACGTCCATAATATGGCGCGGTATCCATACCTAAATTAACGTCCATAATATGGCGCGGTATCCATACCTAAATTAACGTCCATAATATGGCGCGGTATCCATGCCCAAATTAACGTCCATAATATGGCGTGGTATCCGTGCCAAAATTAACGTCCATAATATGGCGCGGTATCCGTGCCAAAATTAACGTCCTTAATAAGGCGCGATATCCGTGCCAAAATTAACGTCCATAATATGGCGCGCTATCCGTGCCAAAATTAACGTCCATAATATGGCGCGGTATCTGTGCCAAAATTAACGTCCACAATATGGCGCGGTATCCGTGCCAAAATTAACTTCCATAATATGGCGCGGTATCCGGGCCAAAATTAACGTCCATAATATGGCGCGGTATCCGTGCCAAAATTAACGTCCATAATATGGTGCGGTATCCGTGCCAAAATTAACGTCCATAATATGGCGCGGTATCCGTGCCAAAATTAACGTCCATAATATGGCACGGTATCCATACCTAAATTAACGTCCATAATATGGCTTGGTATCATTGCCCATATTAACGTCTACAATATGGCGCCCTATCCATGCCAAAATTAACATCCATATTATGGCGCGGTATCCATACTAAAATTAACATCCATAATATGGTGCGGTATCTGTGCCAAAATGAACGTCCATAATATGGCGCAGTATCCGTGCCAAAATTAACGTCCATAATATGGCGCGGTATCCGTGCCAAAATTAACGTCCATAATATGGCGCGGTATCTGTGCCAAAATTAACGTCCATAATATGGCGCGGTATCCATGCCAAAATTAACGTCCATAATATGGTGCGGTATCCGTGCCAAAATTAACGTCCATAATATGGTGCGGTAACCATGCCAAAATTAACGTCCATAATATGGTGCGGTATCATTACCTAAATTAACGTCCATAATATGGCGCGGTATCCATGCCTAAATTAACATCCATAATATGGCGCGGTATCCATACCTAAATTAACGTCCATAATATGGCGCGGTATCCATGCCCAAATTAACGTCCATAATATGGTGCGGTATCCATGCCAAAATTAATGTCCATAATATGGCGCGGTATCCATACCTAAATTAACATCCATAATATGGCGCGGTATCCATGCCCAAATTAACGTCCATAATATGGCGCGGTATCCGTGCCAAAATTAATGTCCATAATATGGTGCGGTATCCGTGCCAAAATTAACGTCCATAATATGGCGTGGTATCCATGCCAAAATTAACGTCCATAATATGGCGCACTATCCGTGCCAAAATTAACGTCCATAATATGGCGCGGTATCCGTGCCAAAATTAACATCCACAATATGGCGCGGTATCTGTGCCAAAATTAACGTCCATAATATGGCGCGGTATCCGGGCCAAAATTAACGTCCATAATATGGCGCGGTATCCGTGCAAAAATTAACGTCCATAATATGGCGTGGTATCCGTGCCAAAATTAACGTCCATAATATGGCGCGGTATCCGTGCCAAAATTAACGTCCATAATATGGCGCGGTATCCATGCCAAAATTAGCGTCTATAATATGGTGCAGTATCCATACCTAAATTATCGTCCATAATATGGTGCGGTATCCATGCCAAAATTAACTTACATAATATGGCGTGGTATCGATGCCAAAATTAACGTCTATAATATGGCGCGGTATCCGTGCCAAAATTAACGTCCATAATATGGCACGGTATCCGTGCCAAAATTAACGTCCATAATATGGCGCGCTATCCGTGCCAAAATTAACGTCCACAATATGGCGCGGTATCCGTGCCAAAATTAACGTCCATAATATGGCGCGGTATCCGTGCCAAAATTAACGTCCATAATATGGCGCGGTATCCGGGCCAAAATTAACGTCCATAATATGGCGCGGTATCCGTGCCAAAATTAACGTCCATAATATGGCGCGGTATCCGTGCCAAAATTAACGTCCATAATATGGCGCAGTATCCGTGCCAAAATTAACGTCCATAATATGGCGCGGTATCCGTGCCAAAATCAACGTCCATAATATGGCGCAGTATCCGTGCCAAAATTAACGTCCATAATATGGCACGGTATCCTTGCCAAAATTAACGTCCATAATATGGTGCGGTATCCGTGCCAAAATTAACGTCCATAATATGGCGCAGTATCCATGCCAAAATTAACGTCCATAATATGGCGCGGTATCCATACCTAAATTAACGTCCATGATATGGCGCGGTATCCATACCTAAATTAACGTCCATAATATGGCGCGGTATCCATGCCCAAATTAACGTCCATAATATGGCGTGGTATCCATGCCAAAATTAACGTCCATAATATGGCGCGGTATCCGTGCCAAAATTAACGTCCATAATAAGGCGCGGTATCCGTGCCAAAATTAACGTCCATAATATGGCGCGCTATCCGTGCCAAAATTAACGTCCATAATATGGCGCGGTATCTGTGCCAAAATTAACGTCCACAATATGGCGCGGTATCCGTGCCAAAATTAACTTCCATAATATGGCGCGGTATCCGGGCCAAAATTAACGTCCATAATATGGCGCGGTATCTGTGCCAAAATTAACGTCCATAATATGGCGCGGTATCCGTGCCAAAATTAACGTCCATAATATGGCGCGGTATCCGTGCCAAAATTAACGTCCATAATATGGCACGGTATCCATACCTAAATTAACGTCCATAATATGGCTTGGTATCATTGCCCAAATTAACGTCTACAATATGGCGCCCTATCCATGCCAAAATTAACATCCATATTATGGCGCGGTATCCATACTAAAATTAACATCCATAATATGGCACGGTATCCATGCCAAAAATAACGTCCATATTATGGCGCGGTATCCAAACTAAAATTAACGTCCATAATATGCCGCCGTATCCATGCCAAAATTAACGTCCATATTATGCCGTGGTATCCATACGAAAATTAAAGTCCATAATATGGTGCGGTATCCGTGCCAAAATTAACGTCCATAATATGGCGCGGTATCCGTGCCAAAATTAACGTCCATAATATGGCGCGGTATCCGGGCCAAAATTAACGTCCATAATATGGCACGGTATCCGTGCCAAAATTAATGTCCATAATATGGCGCGGTATCCGTGCCAAAATTAACGTCCATAATATGGCGCAGTATCCGTGCCAAAATTAACGTCCATAATATGGCGCGGTATCCGTGCCAAAATCAACGTCCATAATATGGCGCAGTATCCGTGCCAAAATTAACGTCCATAATATGGCACGGTATCCTTGCCAAAATTAACGTCCATAATATGGTGCGGTATCCGTGCCAAAATTAACGTCCATAATATGGCGCAGTATCCATGCCAAAATTAACGTCCATAATATGGCGCGGTATCCATACCTAAATTAACGTCCATGATATGGCGCGGTATCCATACCTAAATTAACGTCCATAATATGGCGCGGTATCCATGCCCAAATTAACGTCCATAATATGGCGTGGTATCCGTGCCAAAATTAACGTCCATAATATGGCGCGGTATCCGTGCCAAAATTAACGTCCATAATAAGGCACGGTATCCGTGCCAAAATTAACGTCCATAATATGGCGTGCTATCCGTGCCAAAATTAACGTCCATAATATGACGCGGTATCTGTGCCAAAATTAACGTCCACAATATGGCGCGGTATCCGTGCCAAAATTAACTTCCATAATATGGCGCGGTATCCGGGCCAAAATTAACGTCCATAATATGGCGCGGTATCTGTGCCAAAATTAACGTCCATAATATGGCGCGGTATCCGTGCCAAAATTAACGTCCATAATATGGCGCGGTATCCGTGCAAAAATTAACGTCCATACTATGGCGTGGTATCCGTGCCAAAATTAACGTCCATAATATGGCGCGGTATCCGTGCCATAATTAACGTCCATAATATGGCGCGGTATCCATGCCAAAATTAGCGTCTATAATATGGTGCAGTATCCATACCTAAATTATCGTCCATAATATGGTGCGGTATCCATGCCAAAATTAACTTACATAATATGGCGTGGTATCGATGCCAAAATTAACGTCTATAATATGGCGCGGTATCCGTGCCAAAATTAACGTCCATAATATGGCGCGGTATCCGTGCCAAAATTAACGTCCATAATATGGCGCGGTATCCGGGCCAAAATTAACGTCCATAATATGGCGCGGTATCCGTGCCAAAATTAACGTCCATAATATGGCGCGGTATCCGTGCCAAAATTAACGTCCATAATATGGCGCAGTATCCGTGCCAAAATTAACGTCCATAATATGGCGCGGTATCCGTGCCAAAATCAACGTCCATAATATGGCGCAGTATCCGTGCCAAAATTAACGTCCATAATATGGCACGGTATCCTTGCCAAAATTAACGTCCATAATATGGTGTTGTATCCGTGCCAAAATTAACGTCCATAATATGGCGCAGTATCCATGCCAAAATTAACGTCCATAATATGGCGCGGTATCCATACCTAAATTAACGTCCATGATATGGCGCGGTATCCATACCTAAATTAACGTCCATAATATGGCGCGGTATCCATGCCCAAATTAACGTCCATAATATGGCGTGGTATCCATGCCAAAATTAACGTCCATAATATGGCGCGGTATCCGTGCCAAAATTAACGTCCATAATAAGGCGCGGTATCTGTGCCAAAATTAACGTCCATAATATGGCGCGCTATCCGTGCCAAAATTAACGTCCATAATATGGCGCGGTATCTGTGCCAAAATTAACGTCCACAATATGGCGCGGTATCCGTGCCAAAATTAACTTCCATAATATGGCGCGGTATCCGGGCCAAAATTAACGTCCATAATATGGCGCGGTATCTGTGCCAAAATTAACGTCCATAATATGGCGCGGTATCCGTGCCAAAATTAACGTCCATAATATGGCGCGGTATCCGTGCCAAAATTAACGTCCATAATATGGCACGGTATCCATACCTAAATTAACGTCCATAATATGGCTTGGTATCATTGCCCAAATTAACGTCTACAATATGGCGCCCTATCCATGCCAAAATTAACATCCATATTATGGCGCGGTATCCATACTAAAATTAACATCCATAATATGGCACGGTATCCATGCCAAAAATAACGTCCATATTATGGCGCGGTATCCAAACTAAAATTAACGTCCATAATATGCCGCCGTATCCATGCCAAAATTAACGTCCATATTATGCCGTGGTATCCATACGAAAATTAAAGTCCATAATATGGTGCGGTATCCGTGCCAAAATTAACGTCCATAATATGGCGCGGTATCCGTGCCAAAATTAACGTCCATAATATGGCGCGGTATCCGGGCCAAAATTAATGTCCATAATATGGCACGGTATCCGTGCCAAAATTAATGTCCATAATATGGCGCGGTATCTGTGCCAAAATTAACGTCCATAATATGGCGCAGTATCCGTGCCAAAATTAACGTCCATAATATGGCGCGGTATCCGTGCCAAAATCAACGTCCATAATATGGCGCAGTATCCGTGCCAAAATTAACGTCCATAATATGGCACGGTATCCTTGCCAAAATTAACGTCCATAATATGGTGCGGTATCCGTGCCAAAATTAACGTCCATAATATGGCGCAGTATCCATGCCAAAATTAACGTCCATAATATGGCGCGGTATCCATACCTAAATTAACGTCCATGATATGGCGCGGTATCCATACCTAAATTAACGTCCATAATATGGCGCGGTATCCATGCCCAAATTAACGTCCATAATATGGCGTGGTATCCGTGCCAAAATTAACGTCCATAATATGGCGCGGTATCCGTGCCAAAATTAACGTCCATAATAAGGCACGGTATCCGTGCCAAAATTAATGTCCATAATATGGCGTGCTATCCGTGCCAAAATTAACGTCCATAATATGGCGCGGTATCTGTGCCAAAATTAACGTCCACAATATGGCGCGGTATCCGTGCCAAAATTAACTTCCATAATATGGCGCGGTATCCGGGCCAAAATTAACGTCCATAATATGGCGCGGTATCTGTGCCAAAATTAACGTCCATAATATGGCGCGGTATCCGTGCCAAAATTAACGTCCATAATATGGCGCGGTATCCGTGCCAAAATTAACGTCCATAATATGGCACGGTATCCATACCTAAATTAACGTCCATAATATGGCTTGGTATCATTGCCCAAATTAACGTCTACAATATGGCGCCCTATCCATGCCAAAATTAACATCCATATTATGGCGCGGTATCCATACTAAAATTAACATCCATCATATGGCACGGTATCCATGCCAAAAATAACGTCCATATTATGGCGCGGTATCCAAACTAAAATTAACGTCCATAATATGCCGCCGTATCCATGCCAAAATTAACGTCCATATTATGCCGTGGTATCCATACGAAAATTAAAGTCCATAATATGGTGCGGTATCCGTGCCAAAATTAACGTCCATAATAAGGCGCGGTATCCGTGCCAAAATTAATGTCCATAATATGGTGCAGTATCCATGCAAAAATTAACGTCCATAATATGGTGCGGTATCATTACCTAAATCAACATCCATAATATGGCGCGGTATCCATACTAAAATTAACGTCCATAATATGGCACGGTATCCATGCCAAAAATAACGTCCATATTATGGCGCGGTATCCAAACTAAAATTAACGTCCATAATATGCCGCCGTATCCATGCCAAAATTAACGTCCATATTATGCCGTGGTATCCATACGAAAATTAAAGTCCATAATATGGTGCGGTATCCATACCTAAATTAATGTCCATAATATGGCGCGGTATCCATGCCAAAATTAACGTCCATAATATGGTGCGGTATCATTACCGAAATTAACGTCCATAATATGGCGCGGTATCCATACCTAAATTAACGTCCATAATATGGCGCGGTATCCATACCTAAATTAACGTCCATAATATGGCGCGGTATCCATGCCCAAATTAACATCCATAATATGGCGCGGTATTCGTGCCAAAATTAACGTCCATAATATGGCACGGTATCCGTGCCAAAATTACCGTCCATAATATGGCGCGGTATCTGTGCCAAAATTAACGTCCATAATATGGCGCGCTATCCGTGCCAAAATTAACGTCCATAATATGGCGCGGTATCCGTGCCAAAATTAACGTCCACAATATGGCGCGGTATCCGTGCCAAAATTAACGTCCATAATATGGTGCGGTATCCATGCCAAAATTAACGTCCATAATATGGTGCGGTATCATTACCTAAATTAACATCCATAATATGGCGCGGTATCCATACTAAAATTAACGTCCATAATATGGCGCAGTATCCATGCCAAAATTAACGTCCATATTATGGCGCGGTATCCATACTAAAATTAACGTCCATAATATGGCGCCGTATCCATGCCAAAATTAACGTCCATATTATGGCGCGGTATCCATACGAAAATTAACGTCCATAATAAGGTGCGGTATCCATGCCAAAATTAATGTCCATAATATGGTGTGGTATCCATACCTAAATTAACGTCCATAATATGGCGCGGTATCCATGCCAAAATTAACGTCCATAATATGGTGCGGTATCATTACCGAAATTAACGTCCATAATATGGCGCAGTATCCATACCTAAATTAACTTCCATAATATGGCGCGGTATCCATACCTAAATTAACGTCCATAATATGGCGCGGTATCCATGCCAAAATTAACGTCTATAATATGGTGCGGTATCCATACCTAAATTAACGTCCATAATACATGTACCTAAATTAACGTCCATAATATGGCGCGGTATCCATACCTAAATTAACGTCCATAATATGGCGCGGTATCCATGCCCAAATTAACGTCCATAATATGGCGCGGTATCCGTGCCAAAATTAACGTCCATAATATGGCGCGGTATCCGTGCCAAAATTAACGTCCATAATATGGCACGGTATCCGTGCCAAAATTAACGTCCATAATATGGCGCGCTATCCGTGCCAAAATTAACGTCCATAATATGGCGCGGTATCCGTGCCAAAACAAAATTAACGTCCACAATATGGCGCGGTATCCATGCCAAAATTAACGTCCATAATATGGTGCGGTATCCATGCCAAAATTAACGTCCATAATATGGTGCGGTATCATTACCTAAATTAACATCCATAATATGGCGCGGTATCCATACTAAAATTAACATCCATAATATGGCGCGGTATCCATGCCAAAATTAACGTCCATATTATGGCGCGGTATCCATACGAAAATTAACGTCCATAATAAGGCGCGGTATCCATACCAAAATTAACGTCCGCAATATGGCGCGGTATCCGTGCCAAAATTAACGTCCATAATATGGCGCGGTATCCATGCCAAAATTAACATCCACAATATGGCGCGGTATCCGTGCCAAAATTAACGTCCATAATATGGCGCGGTATCCTTGCCAAAATTAACGTCCATAATATGGCGCGGTATCCGTGCTAAAATTAACGTCCATAATATGGTGCAGTATCCGTGCCAAAATTAATGTTCATAATATGGCGTGGTATCCATGCCAAAATTAACGTCCATAATAAGGCGCAGTATCCATGCCAAAATTAACGTCCATAATATGGCGCAGTATCCGTGCCAAAATTAACGTCCATAATATGGTGTGGTATCCATGCCAAAATTAAAGTCCATAATATGGTGCGGTATCATTACCTAAATTAACGTCCATAATATGGCGCGGTATCCATACCTAAATTAACGTCCATAATATGGCGCGGTATCCATACCTAAATTAACGTCCATAATATGGCGCGGTATCCATGCCCAAATTAACGTCCATAATATGGCGCGGTATCCGTGCCAAAATTAACGTCCATAATATGGCGCGGTATCCGTGCCAAAATTAACGTCCATAATAAGGCGCAGTATCCGTGTCAAAATTAACGTCCATAATATGGCGCGCTATCCGTGCCAAAATTAACGTCCACAATATGGCGCGGTATCCGTGCCAAAATTAACGTCCACAATATGGCACGGTATCCGTGCCAAAATTAACGTCCATAATATGGCGCGGTATCCTTGCCAAAATTAACGTCCATAATATGGCGCGGTATCCGTGCCAAAATTAACGTCCATAATATGACGCGGTATCCATGCCAAAATTAACGTCCATAATAAGGCGCGGTATCCGTGCCAAAATTAACGTCCATAATATGGCGCGCTATCCGTGCCAAAATTAACGTCCATAATAAGGCGCGGTATCCGGGCCAAAATTAACGTCCATAAAATGGCGCGGTATCCGTGCTAAAATTAACGTCCATAATATGGCGCGGTATCCGTGCCAAAATTAACGTCCATAATATGGCGCGGTATCCATGCCAAAATTAACATCCATAATATGGCACGGTATCCATACCTAAACTAACATCCATAATATGGCTTGGTATCGATGCCAAAATTAACGTCTACAATATGGCGCCCTATCCATGCCAAAATTAACGTCCATATTATGGCGCGGTATCAATACTAAAATTAACATCCATAATATGACGCGGTATCCGTGCCAAAATGAACGTCCATAATATGGCGCAGTATCCGTGCCAAAATTAACGTCCATAATATGGCGCGGTATCCGTGCCAAAATTAACGTCCATAATATGGCGCGGTATCCGTGCCAAAATTAACGTCCATAATATGGCGCGGTATCTGTGCCAAAATTAACGTCCATAATATGGCGCGGTATCCATGCCAAAATTAACGTCCATAATATGGTGCAGTATCCGTGCCAAAATTAACGTCTATAATATGGCGCGGTATCCGTGCCAAAATTAATGTCCATAATATGGCACAGTATCCGTGCCAAAATTAACGTCCATAATATGGCGCGGTATCCGTGCCAAAATTAACGACCATAATATGGCGCGGTATCCGTGCCAAAATTAACGTCCATAATATGGCGCGGTATCCATGCAAAATTAACGTCCATAATATGGCGCGGTATCCGTGCCAAAATTAATGTCCATAATATGGTGCGGTATCCGTGCCAAAATTAACGTCCATAATATGGCGTGGTATCCATGCCAAAATTAACGTCCATAATATGGCGCACTATCCGTGCCAAAATTAACGTCCATAATATGGCGCGGTATCCGTGCCAAAATTAACATCCACAATATGGCGCGGTATCTGTGCCAAAATTAACGTCCATAATATGGCGCGGTATCCGGGCCAAAATTAACGTCCATAATATGGCGCGGTATCCGTGCAAAAATTAACGTCCATAATATGGCGTGGTATCCGTGCCAAAATTAACGTCCATAATATGGCGCGGTATCCGTGCCAAAATTAACGTCCATAATATGGCGCGGTATCCATGCCAAAATTAGCGTCTATAATATGGTGCAGTATCCATACCTAAATTATCGTCCATAATATGGTGCGGTATCCATGCCAAAATTAACTTACATAATATGGCGTGGTATCGATGCCAAAATTAACGTCTATAATATGGCGCGGTATCCGTGCCAAAATTAACGTCCATAATATGGCACGGTATCCGTGCCAAAATTAACGTCCATAATATGGCGCGCTATCCGTGCCAAAATTAACGTCCACAATATGGCGCGGTATCCGTGCCAAAATTAACGTCCATAATATGGCGCGGTATCCGTGCCAAAATTAACGTCCATAATATGGCGCGGTATCCGGGCCAAAATTAACGTCCATAATATGGCGCGGTATCCGGGCCAAAATTAACGTCCATAATATGGCGCGGTATCCGTGCCAAAATTAACGTCCATAATATGGCGCAGTATCCGTGCCAAAATTAACGTCCATAATATGGCGCAGTATCCGTGCCAAAATTAACGTCCATAATATGGCACGGTATCCTTGCCAAAATTAACGTCCATAATATGGTGCGGTATCCGTGCCAAAATTAACGTCCATAATATGGCGCAGTATCCATGCCAAAATTAACGTCCATAATATGGCGCGGTATCCATACCTAAATTAACGTCCATGATATGGCGCGGTATCCATACCTAAATTAACGTCCATAATATGGCGCGGTATCCATGCCCAAATTAACGTCCATAATATGGCGTGGTATCCATGCCAAAATTAACGTCCATAATATGGCGCGGTATCCGTGCCAAAATTAACGTCCATAATAAGGCGCGGTATCCGTGCCAAAATTAACGTCCATAATATGGCGCGCTATCCGTGCCAAAATTAACGTCCATAATATGGCGCGGTATCTGTGCCAAAATTAACGTCCACAATATGGCGCGGTATCCGTGCCAAAATTAACTTCCATAATATGGCGCGGTATCCGGGCCAAAATTAACGTCCATAATATGGCGCGGTATCTGTGCCAAAATTAACGTCCATAATATGGCGCGGTATCCGTGCCAAAATTAACGTCCATAATATGGCGCGGTATCCGTGCCAAAATTAACGTCCATAATATGGCACGGTATCCATACCTAAATTAACGTCCATAATATGGCTTGGTATCATTGCCCAAATTAACGTCTACAATATGGCGCCCTATCCATGCCAAAATTAACATCCATATTATGGCGCGGTATCCATACTAAAATTAACATCCATAATATGGCACGGTATCCATGCCAAAAATAACGTCCATATTATGGCGCGGTATCCAAACTAAAATTAACGTCCATAATATGCCGCCGTATCCATGCCAAAATTAACGTCCATATTATGCCGTGGTATCCATACGAAAATTAAAGTCCATAATATGGTGCGGTATCCGTGCCAAAATTAACGTCCATAATATGGCGCGGTATCCGTGCCAAAATTAACGTCCATAATATGGCGCGGTATCCGGGCCAAAATTAACGTCCATAATATGGCACGGTATCCGTGCCAAAATTAATGTCCATAATATGGCGCGGTATCCGTGCCAAAATTAACGTCCATAATATGGCGCAGTATCCGTGCCAAAATTAACGTCCATAATATGGCGCGGTATCCGTGCCAAAATCAACGTCCATAATATGGCGCAGTATCCGTGCCAAAATTAACGTCCATAATATGGCACGGTATCCTTGCCAAAATTAACGTCCATAATATGGTGCGGTATCCGTGCCAAAATTAACGTCCATAATATGGCGCAGTATCCATGCCAAAATTAACGTCCATAATATGGCGCGGTATCCATACCTAAATTAACGTCCATGATATGGCGCGGTATCCATACCTAAATTAACGTCCATAATATGGCGCGGTATCCATGCCCAAATTAACGTCCATAATATGGCGTGGTATCCGTGCCAAAATTAACGTCCATAATATGGCGCGGTATCCGTGCCAAAATTAACGTCCATAATAAGGCACGGTATCCGTGCCAAAATTAACGTCCATAATATGGCGTGCTATCCGTGCCAAAATTAACGTCCATAATATGACGCGGTATCTGTGCCAAAATTAACGTCCACAATATGGCGCGGTATCCGTGCCAAAATTAACTTCCATAATATGGCGCGGTATCCGGGCCAAAATTAACGTCCATAATATGGCGCGGTATCTGTGCCAAAATTAACGTCCATAATATGGCGCGGTATCCGTGCCAAAATTAACGTCCATAATATGGCGCGGTATCCGTGCAAAAATTAACGTCCATACTATGGCGTGGTATCCGTGCCAAAATTAACGTCCATAATATGGCGCGGTATCCGTGCCATAATTAACGTCCATAATATGGCGCGGTATCCATGCCAAAATTAGCGTCTATAATATGGTGCAGTATCTATACCTAAATTATCGTCCATAATATGGTGCGGTATCCATGCCAAAATTAACTTACATAATATGGCGTGGTATCGATGCCAAAATTAACGTCTATAATATGGCGCGGTATCCGTGCCAAAATTAACGTCCATAATATGGCGCGGTATCCGTGCCAAAATTAACGTCCATAATATGGCGCGGTATCCGGGCCAAAATTAACGTCCATAATATGGCGCGGTATCCGTGCCAAAATTAACGTCCATAATATGGCGCGGTATCCGTGCCAAAATTAACGTCCATAATATGGCGCAGTATCCGTGCCAAAATTAACGTCCATAATATGGCGCGGTATCCGTGCCAAAATCAACGTCCATAATATGGCGCAGTATCCGTGCCAAAATTAACGTCCATAATATGGCACGGTATCCTTGCCAAAATTAACGTCCATAATATGGTGTTGTATCCGTGCCAAAATTAACGTCCATAATATGGCGCAGTATCCATGCCAAAATTAACGTCCATAATATGGCGCGGTATCCATACCTAAATTAACGTCCATGATATGGCGCGGTATCCATACCTAAATTAACGTCCATAATATGGCGCGGTATCCATGCCCAAATTAACGTCCATAATATGGCGTGGTATCCATGCCAAAATTAACGTCCATAATATGGCGCGGTATCCGTGCCAAAATTAACGTCCATAATAAGGCGCGGTATCCGTGCCAAAATTAACGTCCATAATATGGCGCGCTATCCGTGCCAAAATTAACGTCCATAATATGGCGCGGTATCTGTGCCAAAATTAACGTCCACAATATGGCGCGGTATCCGTGCCAAAATTAACTTCCATAATATGGCGCGGTATCCGGGCCAAAATTAACGTCCATAATATGGCGCGGTATCCGTGCCAAAATTAACGTCCATAATATGGCGCGGTATCCGTGCCAAAATTAACGTCCATAATATGGCACGGTATCCATACCTAAATTAACGTCCATAATATGGCTTGGTATCATTGCCCAAATTAACGTCTACAATATGGCGCCCTATCCATGCCAAAATTAACATCCATATTATGGCGCGGTATCCATACTAAAATTAACATCCATAATATGGCACGGTATCCATGCCAAAAATAACGTCCATATTATGGCGCGGTATCCAAACTAAAATTAACGTCCATAATATGCCGCCGTATCCATGCCAAAATTAACGTCCATATTATGCCGTGGTATCCATACGAAAATTAAAGTCCATAATATGGTGCGGTATCCGTGCCAAAATTAACGTCCATAATATGGCGCGGTATCCGTGCCAAAATTAACGTCCATAATATGGCGCGGTATCCGGGCCAAAATTAATGTCCATAATATGGCACGGTATCCGTGCCAAAATTAATGTCCATAATATGGCGCGGTATCTGTGCCAAAATTAACGTCCATAATATGGCGCAGTATCCGTGCCAAAATTAACGTCCATAATATGGCGCGGTATCCGTGCCAAAATCAACGTCCATAATATGGCGCAGTATCCGTGCCAAAATTAACGTCCATAATATGGCACGGTATCCTTGCCAAAATTAACGTCCATAATATGGTGCGGTATCCGTGCCAAAATTAACGTCCATAATATGGCGCAGTATCCATGCCAAAATTAACGTCCATAATATGGCGCGGTATCCATACCTAAATTAACGTCCATGATATGGCGCGGTATCCATACCTAAATTAACGTCCATAATATGGCGCGGTATCCATGCCCAAATTAACGTCCATAATATGGCGTGGTATCCGTGCCAAAATTAACGTCCATAATATGGCGCGGTATCCGTGCCAAAATTAACGTCCATAATAAGGCACGGTATCCGTGCCAAAATTAACGTCCATAATATGGCGTGCTATCCGTGCCAAAATTAACGTCCATAATATGGTGCGGTATCTGTGCCAAAATTAACGTCCACAATATGGCGCGGTATCCGTGCCAAAATTAACTTCCATAATATGGCGCGGTATCCGGGCCAAAATTAACGTCCATAATATGGCGCGGTATCTGTGCCAAAATTAACGTCCATAATATGGCGCGGTATCCGTGCCAAAATTAACGTCCATAATATGGCGCGGTATCCGTGCCAAAATTAACGTCCATAATATGGCACGGTATCCATACCTAAATTAACGTCCATAATATGGCTTGGTATCATTGCCCAAATTAACGTCTACAATATGGCGCCCTATCCATGCCAAAATTAACATCCATATTATGGCGCGGTATCCATACTAAAATTAACATCCATCATATGGCACGGTATCCATGCCAAAAATAACGTCCATATTATGGCGCGGTATCCAAACTAAAATTAACGTCCATAATATGCCGCCGTATCCATGCCAAAATTAACGTCCATATTATGCCGTGGTATCCATACGAAAATTAAAGTCCATAATATGGTGCGGTATCCGTGCCAAAATTAACGTCCATAATAAGGCGCGGTATCCGTGCCAAAATTAATGTCCATAATATGGTGCAGTATCCATGCAAAAATTAACGTCCATAATATGGTGCGGTATCATTACCTAAATCAACATCCATAATATGGCGCGGTATCCATACTAAAATTAACGTCCATAATATGGCACGGTATCCATGCCAAAAATAACGTCCATATTATGGCGCGGTATCCAAACTAAAATTAACGTCCATAATATGCCGCCGTATCCAAGCCAAAATTAACGTCCATATTATGCCGTGGTATCCATACGAAAATTAAAGTCCATAATATGGTGCGGTATCCATACCTAAATTAATGTCCATAATATGGCGCGGTATCCATGCCAAAATTAACGTCCATAATATGGTGCGGTATCATTACCGAAATTAACGTCCATAATATGGCGCGGTATCCATACCTAAATTAACGTCCATAATATGGCGCGGTATCCATACCTAAATTAACGTCCATAATATGGCGCGGTATCCATGCCCAAATTAACATCCATAATATGGCGCGGTATTCGTGCCAAAATTAACGTCCATAATATGGCACGGTATCCGTGCCAAAATTACCGTCCATAATATGGCGCGGTATCTGTGCCAAAATTAACGTCCATAATATGGCGCGCTATCCGTGCCAAAATTAACGTCCATAATATGGCGCGGTATCCGTGCCAAAATTAACGTCCACAATATGGCGCGGTATCCGTGCCAAAATTAACGTCCATAATATGGTGCGGTATCCATGCCAAAATTAACGTCCATAATATGGTGCGGTATCATTACCTAAATTAACATCCATAATATGGCGCGGTATCCATACTAAAATTAACGTCCATAATATGGCGCAGTATCCATGCCAAAATTAACGTCCATATTATGGCGCGGTATCCATACTAAAATTAACGTCCATAATATGGCGCCGTATCCATGCCAAAATTAACGTCCATATTATGGCGCGGTATCCATACGAAAATTAACGTCCATAATAAGGTGCGGTATCCATGCCAAAATTAATGTCCATAATATGGTGTGGTATCCATACCTAAATTAACGTCCATAATATGGCGCGGTATCCATGCCAAAATTAACGTCCATAATATGGTGCGGTATCATTACCGAAATTAACGTCCATAATATGGCGCAGTATCCATACCTAAATTAACTTCCATAATATGGCGCGGTATCCATACCTAAATTAACGTCCATAATATGGCGCGGTATCCATGCCAAAATTAACGTCTATAATATGGTGCGGTATCCATACCTAAATTAACGTCCATAATACATGTACCTAAATTAACGTCCATAATATGGCGCGGTATCCATACCTAAATTAACGTCCATAATATGGCGCGGTATCCATGCCCAAATTAACGTCCATAATATGGCGCGGTATCCGTGCCAAAATTAACGTCCATAATATGGCGCGGTATCCGTGCCAAAATTAACGTCCATAATATGGCACGGTATCCGTGCCAAAATTAACGTCCATAATATGGCGCGCTATCCGTGCCAAAATTAACGTCCATAATATGGCGCGGTATCCGTGCCAAAACAAAATTAACGTCCACAATATGGCGCGGTATCCATGCCAAAATTAACGTCCATAATATGGTGCGGTATCCATGCCAAAATTAACGTCCATAATATGGTGCGGTATCATTACCTAAATTAACATCCATAATATGGCGCGGTATCCATACTAAAATTAACATCCATAATATGGCGCGGTATCCATGCCAAAATTAACGTCCATATTATGGCGCGGTATCCATACGAAAATTAACGTCCATAATAAGGCGCGGTATCCATACCAAAATTAACGTCCGCAATATGGCGCGGTATCCGTGCCAAAATTAACGTCCATAATATGGCGCGGTATCCATGCCAAAATTAACATCCACAATATGGCGCGGTATCCGTGCCAAAATTAACGTCCATAATATGGCGCGGTATCCTTGCCAAAATTAACGTCCATAATATGGCGCGGTATCCGTGCTAAAATTAACGTCCATAATATGGTGCAGTATCCGTGCCAAAATTAATGTTCATAATATGGCGCGGTATCCATGCCAAAATTAACGTCCATAATAAGGCGCAGTATCCATGCCAAAATTAACGTCCATAATATGGCGCAGTATCCGTGCCAAAATTAACGTCCATAATATGGTGTGGTATCCATGCCAAAATTAAAGTCCATAATATGGTGCGGTATCATTACCTAAATTAACGTCCATAATATGGCGCGGTATCCATACCTAAATTAACGTCCATAATATGGCGCGGTATCCATACCTAAATTAACGTCCATAATATGGCGCGGTATCCATGCCCAAATTAACGTCCATAATATGGCGCGGTATCCGTGCCAAAATTAACGTCCATAATATGGCGCGGTATCCGTGCCAAAATTAACGTCCATAATAAGGCGCAGTATCCGTGTCAAAATTAACGTCCATAATATGGCGCGCTATCCGTGCCAAAATTAACGTCCACAATATGGCGCGGTATCCGTGCCAAAATTAACGTCCACAATATGGCACGGTATCCGTGCCAAAATTAACGTCCATAATATGGCGCGGTATCCTTGCCAAAATTAACGTCCATAATATGGCGCGGTATCCGTGCCAAAATTAACGTCCATAATATGACGCGGTATCCATGCCAAAATTAACGTCCATAATAAGGCGCGGTATCCGTGCCAAAATTAACGTCCATAATATGGCGCGCTATCCGTGCCAAAATTAACGTCCATAATAAGGCGCGGTATCCGGGCCAAAATTAACGTCCATAAAATGGCGCGGTATCCGTGCTAAAATTAACGTCCATAATATGGCGCGGTATCCGTGCCAAAATTAACGTCCATAATATGGCGCGGTATCCATGCCAAAATTAACATCCATAATATGGCACGGTATCCATACCTAAACTAACATCCATAATATGGCTTGGTATCGATGCCAAAATTAACGTCTACAATATGGCGCCCTATCCATGCCAAAATTAACGTCCATATTATGGCGCGGTATCCATACTAAAATTAACATCCATAATATGACGCGGTATCCGTGCCAAAATGAACGTCCATAATATGGCGCAGTATCTGTGCCAAAATTAACGTCCATAATATGGCGCGGTATCCGTGCCAAAATTAACGTCCATAATATGGCGCGGTATCCGTGCCAAAATTAACGTCCATAATATGGCGCGGTATCTGTGCCAAAATTAACGTCCATAATATGGCGCGGTATCCATGCCAAAATTAACGTCCATAATATGGTGCAGTATCCGTGCCAAAATTAACGTCTATAATATGGCGCGGTATCCGTGCCAAAATTAATGTCCATAATATGGCACAGTATCCGTGCCAAAATTAACGTCCATAATATGGCGCGGTATCCGTGCCAAAATTAACGACCATAATATGGCGCGGTATCCGTGCCAAAATTAACGTCCATAATATGGCGCGGTATCCATGCCAAAATTAACGTCCATAATATGGCGCGGTATCTGTGCCAAAATTAAAGACCATAATATGGCGCGGTATCCGTGCCAAAATTAACGTCCATAATATGGTGCGGTATCCATGCCAAAATTAACGTCCATAATATGGCGCGGTATCCGTGCCAAAATTAACGTCCATAATATGGTGCGGTATCCATGCCAAAATTAACGTCCATAATATGGTGCGGTATCATTACCTAAATTAACATCCATAATATGGCACGGTATCCATACTAAAATTAACGTCCATAATATGGCGCGGTATCCATGCCAAAATTAACGTCCATATTATGGCACGGTATCCATACTAAAATTAAAGTCCATAATATGGCGCGCTATCCGTGCCAAAATTGACGTCCATAATATGGCGCGGTATCCGTGCCAAAACAAAATTAACGTCCACAATATGGCGCGGTATCCATGCCAAAATTAACGTCCATAATATGGTGCGGTATCCATGCCAAAATTAACGTCCATAATATGGTGCGGTATCATTACCTAAATTAACATCCATAATATGGCGCGGTATCCATACTAAAATTAACATCCATAATATGGCGCGGTATCCGTGCCAAAATCAACGTCCATAATATGGCGCAGTATCCGTGCCAAAATTAACGTCCGCAATATGGCGCGGTATCCGTGCCAAAATTAACGTCCATAATATGGCGCGGTATCCATGCCAAAATTAACATCCACAATATGGCGCGGTATCCGTGCCAAAATTAACGTCCATAATATGGCGCGGTATCCTTGCCAAAATTAACGTCCATAATATGGCGCGGTATCCGTGCTAAAATTAACGTCCATAATATGGTGCAGTATCCATACCTAAATTATCGTCCATAATATGGTGCGGTATCCATGCCAAAATTAACTTACATAATATGGCGTGGTATCGATGCCAAAATTAACGTCTATAATATGGCGCGGTATCCGTGCCAAAATTAACGTCCATAATATGGCGCGGTATCCGTGCCAAAATTAACGTCCATAATATGGCGCGGTATCCGGGCCAAAATTAACGTCCATAATATGGCGCGGTATCCGTGCCAAAATTAACGTCCATAATATGGCGCGGTATCCGTGCCAAAATTAACGTCCATAATATGGCGCAGTATCCGTGCCAAAATTAACGTCCATAATATGGCGCGGTATCCGTGCCAAAATCAACGTCCATAATATGGCGCAGTATCCGTGCCAAAATTAACGTCCATAATATGGCACGGTATCCTTGCCAAAATTAACGTCCATAATATGGTGTTGTATCCGTGCCAAAATTAACGTCCATAATATGGCGCAGTATCCATGCCAAAATTAACGTCCATAATATGGCGCGGTATCCATACCTAAATTAACGTCCATGATATGGCGCGGTATCCATACCTAAATTAACGTCCATAATATGGCGCGGTATCCATGCCCAAATTAACGTCCATAATATGGCGTGGTATCCATGCCAAAATTAACGTCCATAATATGGCGCGGTATCCGTGCCAAAATTAATGTCCATAATAAGGCGCGGTATCTGTGCCAAAATTAACGTCCATAATATGGCGCGCTATCCGTGCCAAAATTAACGTCCATAATATGGCGCGGTATCTGTGCCAAAATTAACGTCCACAATATGGCGCGGTATCCGTGCCAAAATTAACTTCCATAATATGGCGCGGTATCCGGGCCAAAATTAACGTCCATAATATGGCGCGGTATCTGTGCCAAAATTAACGTCCATAATATGGCGCGGTATCCGTGCCAAAATTAACGTCCATAATATGGCGCGGTATCCGTGCCAAAATTAACGTCCATAATATGGCACGGTATCCATACCTAAATTAACGTCCATAATATGGCTTGGTATCATTGCCCAAATTAACGTCTACAATATGGCGCCCTATCCATGCCAAAATTAACATCCATATTATGGCGCGGTATCCATACTAAAATTAACATCCATAATATGGCACGGTATCCATGCCAAAAATAACGTCCATATTATGGCGCGGTATCCAAACTAAAATTAACGTCCATAATATGCCGCCGTATCCATGCCAAAATTAACGTCCATATTATGCCGTGGTATCCATACGAAAATTAAAGTCCATAATATGGTGCGGTATCCGTGCCAAAATTAACGTCCATAATATGGCGCGGTATCCGTGCCAAAATTAACGTCCATAATATGGCGCGGTATCCGGGCCAAAATTAATGTCCATAATATGGCACGGTATCCGTGCCAAAATTAATGTCCATAATATGGCGCGGTATCTGTGCCAAAATTAACGTCCATAATATGGCGCAGTATCCGTGCCAAAATTAACGTCCATAATATGGCGCGGTATCCGTGCCAAAATCAACGTCCATAATATGGCGCAGTATCCGTGCCAAAATTAACGTCCATAATATGGCACGGTATCCTTGCCAAAATTAACGTCCATAATATGGTGCGGTATCCGTGCCAAAATTAACGTCCATAATATGGCGCAGTATCCATGCCAAAATTAACGTCCATAATATGGCGCGGTATCCATACCTAAATTAACGTCCATGATATGGCGCGGTATCCATACCTAAATTAACGTCCATAATATGGCGCGGTATCCATGCCCAAATTAACGTCCATAATATGGCGTGGTATCCGTGCCAAAATTAACGTCCATAATATGGCGCGGTATCCGTGCCAAAATTAACGTCCATAATAAGGCACGGTATCCGTGCCAAAATTAACGTCCATAATATGGCGTGCTATCCGTGCCAAAATTAACGTCCATAATATGGCGCGGTATCTGTGCCAAAATTAACGTCCACAATATGGCGCGGTATCCGTGCCAAAATTAACTTCCATAATATGGCGCGGTATCCGGGCCAAAATTAACGTCCATAATATGGCGCGGTATCTGTGCCAAAATTAACGTCCATAATATGGCGCGGTATCCGTGCCAAAATTAACGTCCATAATATGGCGCGGTATCCGTGCCAAAATTAACGTCCATAATATGGCACGGTATCCATACCTAAATTAACGTCCATAATATGGCTTGGTATCATTGCCCAAATTAACGTCTACAATATGGCGCCCTATCCATGCCAAAATTAACATCCATATTATGGCGCGGTATCCATACTAAAATTAACATCCATCATATGGCACGGTATCCATGCCAAAAATAACGTCCATATTATGGCGCGGTATCCAAACTAAAATTAACGTCCATAATATGCCGCCGTATCCATGCCAAAATTAACGTCCATATTATGCCGTGGTATCCATACGAAAATTAAAGTCCATAATATGGTGCGGTATCCGTGCCAAAATTAACGTCCATAATAAGGCGCGGTATCCGTGCCAAAATTAATGTCCATAATATGGTGCAGTATCCATGCAAAAATTAACGTCCATAATATGGTGCGGTATCATTACCTAAATCAACATCCATAATATGGCGCGGTATCCATACTAAAATTAACGTCCATAATATGGCACGGTATCCATGCCAAAAATAACGTCCATATTATGGCGCGGTATCCAAACTAAAATTAACGTCCATAATATGCCGCCGTATCCATGCCAAAATTAACGTCCATATTATGCCGTGGTATCCATACGAAAATTAAAGTCCATAATATGGTGCGGTATCCATACCTAAATTAATGTCCATAATATGGCGCGGTATCCATGCCAAAATTAACGTCCATAATATGGTGCGGTATCATTACCGAAATTAACGTCCATAATATGGCGCGGTATCCATACCTAAATTAACGTCCATAATATGGCGCGGTATCCATACCTAAATTAACGTCCATAATATGGCGCGGTATCCATGCCCAAATTAACATCCATAATATGGCGCGGTATTCGTGCCAAAATTAACGTCCATAATATGGCACGGTATCCGTGCCAAAATTACCGTCCATAATATGGCGCGGTATCTGTGCCAAAATTAACGTCCATAATATGGCGCGCTATCCGTGCCAAAATTAACGTCCATAATATGGCGCGGTATCCGTGCCAAAATTAACGTCCACAATATGGCGCGGTATCCGTGCCAAAATTAACGTCCATAATATGGTGCGGTATCCATGCCAAAATTAACGTCCATAATATGGTGCGGTATCATTACCTAAATTAACATCCATAATATGGCGCGGTATCCATACTAAAATTAACGTCCATAATATGGCGCAGTATCCATGCCAAAATTAACGTCCATATTATGGCGCGGTATCCATACTAAAATTAACGTCCATAATATGGCGCCGTATCCATGCCAAAATTAACGTCCATATTATGGCGCGGTATCCATACGAAAATTAACGTCCATAATAAGGTGCGGTATCCATGCCAAAATTAATGTCCATAATATGGTGTGGTATCCATACCTAAATTAACGTCCATAATATGGCGCGGTATCCATGCCAAAATTAACGTCCATAATATGGTGCGGTATCATTACCGAAATTAACGTCCATAATATGGCGCAGTATCCATACCTAAATTAACTTCCATAATATGGCGCGGTATCCATACCTAAATTAACGTCCATAATATGGCGCGGTATCCATGCCAAAATTAACGTCTATAATATGGTGCGGTATCCATACCTAAATTAACGTCCATAATACATGTACCTAAATTAACGTCCATAATATGGCGCGGTATCCATACCTAAATTAACGTCCATAATATGGCGCGGTATCCATGCCCAAATTAACGTCCATAATATGGCGCGGTATCCGTGCCAAAATTAACGTCCATAATATGGCGCGGTATCCGTGCCAAAATTAACGTCCATAATATGGCACGGTATCCGTGCCAAAATTAACGTCCATAATATGGCGCGCTATCCGTGCCAAAATTAACGTCCATAATATGGCGCGGTATCCGTGCCAAAACAAAATTAACGTCCACAATATGGCGCGGTATCCATGCCAAAATTAACGTCCATAATATGGTGCGGTATCCATGCCAAAATTAACGTCCATAATATGGTGCGGTATCATTACCTAAATTAACATCCATAATATGGCGCGGTATCCATACTAAAATTAACATCCATAATATGGCGCGGTATCCATGCCAAAATTAACGTCCATATTATGGCGCGGTATCCATACGAAAATTAACGTCCATAATAAGGCGCGGTATCCATACCAAAATTAACGTCCGCAATATGGCGCGGTATCCGTGCCAAAATTAACGTCCATAATATGGCGCGGTATCCATGCCAAAATTAACATCCACAATATGGCGCGGTATCCGTGCCAAAATTAACGTCCATAATATGGCGCGGTATCCTTGCCAAAATTAACGTCCATAATATGGCGCGGTATCCGTGCTAAAATTAACGTCCATAATATGGTGCAGTATCCGTGCCAAAATTAATGTTCATAATATGGCGCGGTATCCATGCCAAAATTAACGTCCATAATAAGGCGCAGTATCCATGCCAAAATTAACGTCCATAATATGGCGCAGTATCCGTGCCAAAATTAACGTCCATAATATGGTGTGGTATCCATGCCAAAATTAAAGTCCATAATATGGTGCGGTATCATTACCTAAATTAACGTCCATAATATGGCGCGGTATCCATACCTAAATTAACGTCCATAATATGGCGCGGTATCCATACCTAAATTAACGTCCATAATATGGCGCGGTATCCATGCCCAAATTAACGTCCATAATATGGCGCGGTATCCGTGCCAAAATTAACGTCCATAATATGGCGCGGTATCCGTGCCAAAATTAACGTCCATAATAAGGCGCAGTATCCGTGTCAAAATTAACGTCCATAATATGGCGCGCTATCCGTGCCAAAATTAACGTCCACAATATGGCGCGGTATCCGTGCCAAAATTAACGTCCACAATATGGCACGGTATCCGTGCCAAAATTAACGTCCATAATATGGCGCGGTATCCTTGCCAAAATTAACGTCCATAATATGGCGCGGTATCCGTGCCAAAATTAACGTCCATAATATGACGCGGTATCCATGCCAAAATTAACGTCCATAATAAGGCGCGGTATCCGTGCCAAAATTAACGTCCATAATATGGCGCGCTATCCGTGCCAAAATTAACGTCCATAATAAGGCGCGGTATCCGGGCCAAAATTAACGTCCATAAAATGGCGCGGTATCCGTGCTAAAATTAACGTCCATAATATGGCGCGGTATCCGTGCCAAAATTAACGTCCATAATATGGCGCGGTATCCATGCCAAAATTAACATCCATAATATGGCACGGTATCCATACCTAAACTAACATCCATAATATGGCTTGGTATCGATGCCAAAATTAACGTCTACAATATGGCGCCCTATCCATGCCAAAATTAACGTCCATATTATGGCGCGGTATCCATACTAAAATTAACATCCATAATATGACGCGGTATCCGTGCCAAAATGAACGTCCATAATATGGCGCAGTATCCGTGCCAAAATTAACGTCCATAATATGGCGCGGTATCCGTGCCAAAATTAACGTCCATAATATGGCGCGGTATCCGTGCCAAAATTAACGTCCATAATATGGCGCGGTATCTGTGCCAAAATTAACGTCCATAATATGGCGCGGTATCCATGCCAAAATTAACGTCCATAATATGGTGCAGTATCCGTGCCAAAATTAACGTCTATAATATGGCGCGGTATCCGTGCCAAAATTAATGTCCATAATATGGCACAGTATCCGTGCCAAAATTAACGTCCATAATATGGCGCGGTATCCGTGCCAAAATTAACGACCATAATATGGCGCGGTATCCGTGCCAAAATTAACGTCCATAATATGGCGCGGTATCCATGCCAAAATTAACGTCCATAATATGGCGCGGTATCCGTGCCAAAATTAATGTCCATAATATGGTGCGGTATCCGTGCCAAAATTAACGTCCATAATATGGCGTGGTATCCATGCCAAAATTAACGTCCATAATATGGCGCACTATCCGTGCCAAAATTAACGTCCATAATATGGCGCGGTATCCGTGCCAAAATTAACATCCACAATATGGCGCGGTATCTGTGCCAAAATTAACGTCCATAATATGGCGCACTATCCGTGCCAAAATTAACGTCCATAATATGGCGCGGTATCCGTGCCAAAATTAACATCCACAATATGGCGCGGTATCTGTGCCAAAATTAACGTCCATAATATGGCGCGGTATCCGGGCCAAAATTAACGTCCATAATATGGCGCGGTATCCGTGCAAAAATTAACGTCCATAATATGGCGTGGTATCCGTGCCAAAATTAACGTCCATAATATGGCGCGGTATCCGTGCCAAAATTAACTTACATAATATGGCGTGGTATCGATGCCAAAATTAACGTCTATAATATGGCGCGGTATCCGTGCCAAAATTAACGTCCATAATATGGCACGGTATCCGTGCCAAAATTAACGTCCATAATATGGCGCGCTATCCGTGCCAAAATTAACGTCCACAATATGGCGCGGTATCCGTGCCAAAATTAACGTCCATAATATGGCGCGGTATCCGTGCCAAAATTAACGTCCATAATATGGCGCGGTATCCGGGCCAAAATTAACGTCCATAATATGGCGCGGTATCCGTGCCAAAATTAACGTCCATAATATGGCGCGGTATCCGTGCCAAAATTAACGTCCATAATATGGCGCAGTATCCGTGCCAAAATTAACGTCCATAATATGGCGCGGTATCCGTGCCAAAATCAACGTCCATAATATGGCGCAGTATCCGTGCCAAAATTAACGTCCATAATATGGCACGGTATCCTTGCCAAAATTAACGTCCATAATATGGTGCGGTATCCGTGCCAAAATTAACGTCCATAATATGGCGCAGTATCCATGCCAAAATTAACGTCCATAATATGGCGCGGTATCCATACCTAAATTAACGTCCATGATATGGCGCGGTATCCATACCTAAATTAACGTCCATAATATGGCGCGGTATCCATGCCCAAATTAACGTCCATAATATGGCGTGGTATCCATGCCAAAATTAACGTCCATAATATGGCGCGGTATCCGTGCCAAAATTAACGTCCATAATAAGGCGCGGTATCCGTGCCAAAATTAACGTCCATAATATGGCGCGCTATCCGTGCCAAAATTAACGTCCATAATATGGCGCGGTATCTGTGCCAAAATTAACGTCCACAATATGGCGCGGTATCCGTGCCAAAATTAACTTCCATAATATGGCGCGGTATCCGGGCCAAAATTAACGTCCATAATATGGCGCGGTATCTGTGCCAAAATTAACGTCCATAATATGGCGCGGTATCCGTGCCAAAATTAACGTCCATAATATGGCGCGGTATCCGTGCCAAAATTAACGTCCATAATATGGCACGGTATCCATACCTAAATTAACGTCCATAATATGGCTTGGTATCATTGCCCAAATTAACGTCTACAATATGGCGCCCTATCCATGCCAAAATTAACATCCATATTATGGCGCGGTATCCATACTAAAATTAACATCCATAATATGGCACGGTATCCATGCCAAAAATAACGTCCATATTATGGCGCGGTATCCAAACTAAAATTAACGTCCATAATATGCCGCCGTATCCATGCCAAAATTAACGTCCATATTATGCCGTGGTATCCATACGAAAATTAAAGTCCATAATATGGTGCGGTATCCGTGCCAAAATTAACGTCCATAATATGGCGCGGTATCCGTGCCAAAATTAACGTCCATAATATGGCGCGGTATCCGGGCCAAAATTAACGTCCATAATATGGCACGGTATCCGTGCCAAAATTAATGTCCATAATATGGCGCGGTATCCGTGCCAAAATTAACGTCCATAATATGGCGCAGTATCCGTGCCAAAATTAACGTCCATAATATGGCGCGGTATCCGTGCCAAAATCAACGTCCATAATATGGCGCAGTATCCGTGCCAAAATTAACGTCCATAATATGGCACGGTATCCTTGCCAAAATTAACGTCCATAATATGGTGCGGTATCCGTGCCAAAATTAACGTCCATAATATGGCGCAGTATCCATGCCAAAATTAACGTCCATAATATGGCGCGGTATCCATACCTAAATTAACGTCCATGATATGGCGCGGTATCCATACCTAAATTAACGTCCATAATATGGCGCGGTATCCATGCCCAAATTAACGTCCATAATATGGCGTGGTATCCGTGCCAAAATTAACGTCCATAATATGGCGCGGTATCCGTGCCAAAATTAACGTCCATAATAAGGCACGGTATCCGTGCCAAAATTAACGTCCATAATATGGCGTGCTATCCGTGCCAAAATTAACGTCCATAATATGACGCGGTATCTGTGCCAAAATTAACGTCCACAATATGGCGCGGTATCCGTGCCAAAATTAACTTCCATAATATGGCGCGGTATCCGGGCCAAAATTAACGTCCATAATATGGCGCGGTATCTGTGCCAAAATTAACGTCCATAATATGGCGCGGTATCCGTGCCAAAATTAACGTCCATAATATGGCGCGGTATCCGTGCAAAAATTAACGTCCATACTATGGCGTGGTATCCGTGCCAAAATTAACGTCCATAATATGGCGCGGTATCCGTGCCATAATTAACGTCCATAATATGGCGCGGTATCCATGCCAAAATTAGCGTCTATAATATGGTGCAGTATCCATACCTAAATTATCGTCCATAATATGGTGCGGTATCCATGCCAAAATTAACTTACATAATATGGCGTGGTATCGATGCCAAAATTAACGTCTATAATATGGCGCGGTATCCGTGCCAAAATTAACGTCCATAATATGGCGCGGTATCCGTGCCAAAATTAACGTCCATAATATGGCGCGGTATCCGGGCCAAAATTAACGTCCATAATATGGCGCGGTATCCGTGCCAAAATTAACGTCCATAATATGGCGCGGTATCCGTGCCAAAATTAACGTCCATAATATGGCGCAGTATCCGTGCCAAAATTAACGTCCATAATATGGCGCGGTATCCGTGCCAAAATCAACGTCCATAATATGGCGCAGTATCCGTGCCAAAATTAACGTCCATAATATGGCACGGTATCCTTGCCAAAATTAACGTCCATAATATGGTGTTGTATCCGTGCCAAAATTAACGTCCATAATATGGCGCAGTATCCATGCCAAAATTAACGTCCATAATATGGCGCGGTATCCATACCTAAATTAACGTCCATGATATGGCGCGGTATCCATACCTAAATTAACGTCCATAATATGGCGCGGTATCCATGCCCAAATTAACGTCCATAATATGGCGTGGTATCCATGCCAAAATTAACGTCCATAATATGGCGCGGTATCCGTGCCAAAATTAACGTCCATAATAAGGCGCGGTATCCGTGCCAAAATTAACGTCCATAATATGGCGCGCTATCCGTGCCAAAATTAACGTCCATAATATGGCGCGGTATCTGTGCCAAAATTAACGTCCACAATATGGCGCGGTATCCGTGCCAAAATTAACTTCCATAATATGGCGCGGTATCCGGGCCAAAATTAACGTCCATAATATGGCGCGGTATCTGTGCCAAAATTAACGTCCATAATATGGCGCGGTATCCGTGCCAAAATTAACGTCCATAATATGGCGCGGTATCCGTGCCAAAATTAACGTCCATAATATGGCACGGTATCCATACCTAAATTAACGTCCATAATATGGCTTGGTATCATTGCCCAAATTAACGTCTACAATATGGCGCCCTATCCATGCCAAAATTAACATCCATATTATGGCGCGGTATCCATACTAAAATTAACATCCATAATATGGCACGGTATCCATGCCAAAAATAACGTCCATATTATGGCGCGGTATCCAAACTAAAATTAACGTCCATAATATGCCGCCGTATCCATGCCAAAATTAACGTCCATATTATGCCGTGGTATCCATACGAAAATTAAAGTCCATAATATGGTGCGGTATCCGTGCCAAAATTAACGTCCATAATATGGCGCGGTATCCGTGCCAAAATTAACGTCCATAATATGGCGCGGTATCCGGGCCAAAATTAATGTCCATAATATGGCACGGTATCCGTGCCAAAATTAATGTCCATAATATGGCGCGGTATCTGTGCCAAAATTAACGTCCATAATATGGCGCAGTATCCGTGCCAAAATTAACGTCCATAATATGGCGCGGTATCCGTGCCAAAATCAACGTCCATAATATGGCGCAGTATCCGTGCCAAAATTAACGTCCATAATATGGCACGGTATCCTTGCCAAAATTAACGTCCATAATATGGTGCGGTATCCGTGCCAAAATTAACGTCCATAATATGGCGCAGTATCCATGCCAAAATTAACGTCCATAATATGGCGCGGTATCCATACCTAAATTAACGTCCATGATATGGCGCGGTATCCATACCTAAATTAACGTCCATAATATGGCGCGGTATCCATGCCCAAATTAACGTCCATAATATGGCGTGGTATCCGTGCCAAAATTAACGTCCATAATATGGCGCGGTATCCGTGCCAAAATTAACGTCCATAATAAGGCACGGTATCCGTGCCAAAATTAACGTCCATAATATGGCGTGCTATCCGTGCCAAAATTAACGTCCATAATATGGTGCGGTATCTGTGCCAAAATTAACGTCCACAATATGGCGCGGTATCCGTGCCAAAATTAACTTCCATAATATGGCGCGGTATCCGGGCCAAAATTAACGTCCATAATATGGCGCGGTATCTGTGCCAAAATTAACGTCCATAATATGGCGCGGTATCCGTGCCAAAATTAACGTCCATAATATGGCGCGGTATCCGTGCCAAAATTAACGTCCATAATATGGCACGGTATCCATACCTAAATTAACGTCCATAATATGGCTTGGTATCATTGCCCAAATTAACGTCTACAATATGGCGCCCTATCCATGCCAAAATTAACATCCATATTATGGCGCGGTATCCATACTAAAATTAACATCCATCATATGGCACGGTATCCATGCCAAAAATAACGTCCATATTATGGCGCGGTATCCAAACTAAAATTAACGTCCATAATATGCCGCCGTATCCATGCCAAAATTAACGTCCATATTATGCCGTGGTATCCATACGAAAATTAAAGTCCATAATATGGTGCGGTATCCGTGCCAAAATTAACGTCCATAATAAGGCGCGGTATCCGTGCCAAAATTAATGTCCATAATATGGTGCAGTATCCATGCAAAAATTAACGTCCATAATATGGTGCGGTATCATTACCTAAATCAACATCCATAATATGGCGCGGTATCCATACTAAAATTAACGTCCATAATATGGCACGGTATCCATGCCAAAAATAACGTCCATATTATGGCGCGGTATCCAAACTAAAATTAACGTCCATAATATGCCGCCGTATCCAAGCCAAAATTAACGTCCATATTATGCCGTGGTATCCATACGAAAATTAAAGTCCATAATATGGTGCGGTATCCATACCTAAATTAATGTCCATAATATGGCGCGGTATCCATGCCAAAATTAACGTCCATAATATGGTGCGGTATCATTACCGAAATTAACGTCCATAATATGGCGCGGTATCCATACCTAAATTAACGTCCATAATATGGCGCGGTATCCATACCTAAATTAACGTCCATAATATGGCGCGGTATCCATGCCCAAATTAACATCCATAATATGGCGCGGTATTCGTGCCAAAATTAACGTCCATAATATGGCACGGTATCCGTGCCAAAATTACCGTCCATAATATGGCGCGGTATCTGTGCCAAAATTAACGTCCATAATATGGCGCGCTATCCGTGCCAAAATTAACGTCCATAATATGGCGCGGTATCCGTGCCAAAATTAACGTCCACAATATGGCGCGGTATCCGTGCCAAAATTAACGTCCATAATATGGTGCGGTATCCATGCCAAAATTAACGTCCATAATATGGTGCGGTATCATTACCTAAATTAACATCCATAATATGGCGCGGTATCCATACTAAAATTAACGTCCATAATATGGCGCAGTATCCATGCCAAAATTAACGTCCATATTATGGCGCGGTATCCATACTAAAATTAACGTCCATAATATGGCGCCGTATCCATGCCAAAATTAACGTCCATATTATGGCGCGGTATCCATATGAAAATTAACGTCCATAATAAGGTGCGGTATCCATGCCAAAATTAATGTCCATAATATGGTGTGGTATCCATACCTAAATTAACGTCCATAATATGGCGCGGTATCCATGCCAAAATTAACGTCCATAATATGGTGCGGTATCATTACCGAAATTAACGTCCATAATATGGCGCAGTATCCATACCTAAATTAACTTCCATAATATGGCGCGGTATCCATACCTAAATTAACGTCCATAATATGGCGCGGTATCCATGCCAAAATTAACGTCTATAATATGGTGCGGTATCCATACCTAAATTAACGTCCATAATACATGTACCTAAATTAACGTCCATAATATGGCGCGGTATCCATACCTAAATTAACGTCCATAATATGGCGCGGTATCCATGCCCAAATTAACGTCCATAATATGGCGCGGTATCCGTGCCAAAATTAACGTCCATAATATGGCGCGGTATCCGTGCCAAAATTAACGTCCATAATATGGCACGGTATCCGTGCCAAAATTAACGTCCATAATATGGCGCGCTATCCGTGCCAAAATTAACGTCCATAATATGGCGCGGTATCCGTGCCAAAACAAAATTAACGTCCACAATATGGCGCGGTATCCATGCCAAAATTAACGTCCATAATATGGTGCGGTATCCATGCCAAAATTAACGTCCATAATATGGTGCGGTATCATTACCTAAATTAACATCCATAATATGGCGCGGTATCCATACTAAAATTAACATCCATAATATGGCGCGGTATCCATGCCAAAATTAACGTCCATATTATGGCGCGGTATCCATACGAAAATTAACGTCCATAATAAGGCGCGGTATCCATACCAAAATTAACGTCCGCAATATGGCGCGGTATCCGTGCCAAAATTAACGTCCATAATATGGCGCGGTATCCATGCCAAAATTAACATCCACAATATGGCGCGGTATCCGTGCCAAAATTAACGTCCATAATATGGCGCGGTATCCTTGCCAAAATTAACGTCCATAATATGGCGCGGTATCCGTGCTAAAATTAACGTCCATAATATGGTGCAGTATCCGTGCCAAAATTAATGTTCATAATATGGCGCGGTATCCATGCCAAAATTAACGTCCATAATAAGGCGCAGTATCCATGCCAAAATTAACGTCCATAATATGGCGCAGTATCCGTGCCAAAATTAACGTCCATAATATGGTGTGGTATCCATGCCAAAATTAAAGTCCATAATATGGTGCGGTATCATTACCTAAATTAACGTCCATAATATGGCGCGGTATCCATACCTAAATTAACGTCCATAATATGGCGCGGTATCCATACCTAAATTAACGTCCATAATATGGCGCGGTATCCATGCCCAAATTAACGTCCATAATATGGCGCGGTATCCGTGCCAAAATTAACGTCCATAATATGGCGCGGTATCCGTGCCAAAATTAATGTCCATAATAAGGCGCAGTATCCGTGTCAAAATTAACGTCCATAATATGGCGCGCTATCCGTGCCAAAATTAACGTCCACAATATGGCGCGGTATCCGTGCCAAAATTAACGTCCACAATATGGCACGGTATCCGTGCCAAAATTAACGTCCATAATATGGCGCGGTATCCTTGCCAAAATTAACGTCCATAATATGGCGCGGTATCCGTGCCAAAATTAACGTCCATAATATGACGCGGTATCCATGCCAAAATTAACGTCCATAATAAGGCGCGGTATCCGTGCCAAAATTAACGTCCATAATATGGCGCGCTATCCGTGCCAAAATTAACGTCCATAATAAGGCGCGGTATCCGGGCCAAAATTAACGTCCATAAAATGGCGCGGTATCCGTGCTAAAATTAACGTCCATAATATGGCGCGGTATCCGTGCCAAAATTAACGTCCATAATATGGCGCGGTATCCATGCCAAAATTAACATCCATAATATGGCACGGTATCCATACCTAAACTAACATCCATAATATGGCTTGGTATCGATGCCAAAATTAACGTCTACAATATGGCGCCCTATCCATGCCAAAATTAACGTCCATATTATGGCGCGGTATCCATACTAAAATTAACATCCATAATATCCACGGATACCGCGCCATATTATGGACGTTAATTTTGGCACGGATACCGCGCCATATTATGGACGTTAATTTTGACACGGATACCGCGCCATATTAGGGACGTTAATTTGGGCATGGATACCGCGCCATATTATGGACGTTAATTTAGGTATGGATACCGCGCCATATATGGACGTTAATTTAGGTATGGATACCGCGCCATATTATGGACGTTAATTTCGGTAATGATACCGCACCATATTATGGACGTTAATTTTGGCATGGATACCGCGCCATATTATGGACGTTAATTTAAGTATGGATACCGCACCATATTATGGACGTTAATTTTGGCATGGATACCGTGCCTTATTATGGACGTTAATTTTCGTATGGATACCGCGCCATAATATGGACGTTAATTTTGGCATGGATAGGGTGCCATATTGTAGACGTTAATTTTGGCATCGATACCGCGCCATATTATGGACGTTAATTTAGGTATGGATACCGTGCCATATTATGGACGTTAATTTTGGCACGGATAACGCGTCATATTATGGACGTTAATTTTGTCACGGATAGCGCGCCATATAATGGACGTTAATTTTAGTATGGATACCGCGCCATAACATGGATGTTAATTTTGGCATGGATACCGCGCCATATTATGGACGTTAATTTTAGTATGGATACCGCGTCATATTATGGACGTTAATTTTGGCACGGATACCGCGCCATATTGTGGACGTTAATTTTGGCACGGATACCGCGCCATATTATGGACGTTAATTTTGGCACGGATACCGCGCCATATTGTGGACGTTAATTTTGGCACGGATACCGCGCCATATTATGGACGTTAATTTTGGCACGGATAGCGCACCATATTATGGACGTTAATTTTGGCACGGATACCACGCCATATTATGGACGTTAATTTTGGCATGGATACCGCGCCATATTATGGACATTAATTTTGGCACGGATACCGCGCCATATTATGGACGTTAATTTGGGCATGGATACCGCACCATATTATGCACATTAATTTTGGCATGGATGCGGCGCCATATTATGGACGTTAATTTTAGTATGGATACCACACCATAATATGGACGTTAATTTTGGCATGGATACCGCGCCATATTATGGACGTTAATTTTAGTATGGATACCGCGCCATATTATGGACGTTAATTTAGGTAATGATACCGCACCATATTATGGACGTTAATTTTGGCATGGATACCGCACAATATTATGGACGTTAATTTTGGCACGGATACTGCGCCATATTATGGACGTTAATTTTGGCATGGATACCGCGCCTTATTATGGACGTTAATTTTGGCATGGATACCGCGCCATATTATGAACATTAATTTTGGCACGGATACCGCGCCATATTATGGACGTTAGTTTTGGCATGGATACCGCGCCATATTATGGACGTTCATTTAGGTATCGATACCGCACCATATTATACACGTTAATTTTGGCATGGATACCGCGCCATACATGTATTATGGACGTTAATTTTCGTAAGGATACCGCGCCATAATATGGACGTTAATTTTGGCATGGATACGGTGCCATATTATGGACGTTAATTTTAGTATGGATACCGCGCCATAATATGGACATTAATTTTGGCATGGATACCGCGCCATATTATGGACGTTAATTTTGGCACGGATACCGCGCCATATTATGGACGTTAATTTTGGCACGGATACCGCGCCATATTATGGACGTTAATTTTGGCACGGATACCGCGCCATATTATGGACGTTAATTTTGGCACGGATACCGCGCCATATTATGGACGTTAATTTTTGCACGGATACCGCGCCATATTATGGACGTTAATTTTTGCACGGATACCGCGCCATATTATGGACGTTAATTTTGGCACGGATACCGCGCCATATTGTGGACGTTAATTTTGGCACGGATACCGCGCCATATTATGGACGTTAATTTTGGCACGGATACCGCGCCATATTATGGACATTCATTTTGGCACAGATACCGTGCCATATTATGGACGTTTATTTTGGCACGGATACCGCGCCATATTATGGACGTTAATTTAGGTATGGATACCGCGCCATATTATGGACGTTAATTTAGGTATGGATACCGCGCCATATTATAGACGTTAATTTTGGCATGGATACTGCGCCATATTATGGACGTTCATTTTGGCACGGATACCGCGCCATATTATGGACGTTAATTTAGGTATGGATACCACACCATATTATGGACGTTAATTTTGGCATGGATACCGCGACATATTATGGACGTTAATTTTCGTATGTATACCGCACCATATTATGCACGTTAATTTTGGCATGGATACCGCGCCATATTATGGACGTTAATTTTCGTATGGATACCGCGCCATAATATGGACGTTAATTTTGGCATGGATACGGCGCCATATTATGAACGTTAATTTTAGTATGGATACCGCGCCATAATATGGACGTTAATTTTGGCACGGATACCGCGCCATATTATGGACGTTAATTTTGGCACGGATACCGCGCCATATTGTGGACGTTAATTTTGGCACGGATACCGCGCCATATTATGGATGTTAATTTTGGCACGGATAGCGCGCCATATTATGAACGTTAATTTTGGCACGGATACCGCGCCATATTATGGACGTTAATTTAGGTATGGATACCGCGCCATATTATAGACGTTAATTTTGGCATGGATACTGCGCCATATTATGGACGTTCATTTTGGCATGGATACCGCGCCATATTATGGACGTTAATTTAGGTATGGATATCGCACCATATTATGGACGTTAATTTTGGCATGGATACCGCGCCATATTATGGACGTTAATTTTCGTATGTATACCGCACCATATTATGCACGTTAATTTTGGCATGGATACCACGCCATATTATGGACGTTAATTTTCGTATGGATACCGCGCCATAATATGGACGTTAATTTTGGCATGGATACGGCGCCGTATTATGGACGTTAATTTTAGTATGGATACCGCGCCATAATATGGACGTTAATTTTGGCACGGATACCGCGCCTTATTAAGGACGTTAATTTAGGTATGGATACCGCGCCATATTATGGACGTTAATTTTGGCACGGATACCGCGCCATATTATGGACGTTAATTTTGGCACGGATACCGCGCCATATTATGGATGTTAATTTTGGCACGGATACCGCGCCATATTATGGACGTTAATTTTGGCACGGATACCGCGCCATATTGTGGACGTTAATTTTGGCACGGATACCACGCCTTATTATGGACGTTAATTTTGGCACGGATACTGCGCCATATTATGGACGTTAATTTTGGCACGGATACCGCGCCATATTGTGGACGTTAATTTTGGCACGGATACCGCGCCATATTATGGACGTTAATTTTGGCACGGATAGCACGCCATATTATGGACGTTAATTTTGGCACGGATACCGCGCCTTATTATGGACGTTAATTTTGGCACGGATACCGCGCCATATTATGGACGTTAATTTTGGCACGGATACCGCGCCATATTATGGACGTTAATTTGGGCATGGATACCGCGCCATATTATGGACGTTAATTTAGGTATGGATACCGCGCCATATTATGGACGTTAATTTAGGTATGGATACCGCGCCATATTATGGACGTTAATTTCGGTAATGATACCGCACCATATTATGGACGTTAATTTTGGCATGGATACCGTGCCATATTATGGACGTTAATTTAGGTATGGATACCGCACCATATTATGGATGTTAATTTTGGCATGGATACTGCGCCTTATTATGGACGTTAATTTTCGTATGGATACCGCGCCATAATAAGGACATTAATTTTGGCATGGATACCGCGCCATATTATGGACGTTAATTTTAGTATGGATACCGCGCCATATTATGGATGTTAATTTAGGTAATGATACCGCACCATATTATGGACGTTAATTTTGGCACGGATACCGCACCATATTATGGACGTTAATTTTGGCACGAATACTGCGCCATATTGTGGACGTTAATTTTTGCACGGATACCGCGCCATATTATGGACGTTAATTTTGGCACGGATAGCGCGCCATATTATGGACGTTAATTTTGGCACGGATACCGCGCCATATTATGGACGTTAATTTTGGCACGGATACCGCGCCATATTAGGGACGTTAATTTGGGCACGGATACCGCGCCATATTATGGACGTTAATTTTGGCACGGATACCGCGCCATAATATGGACGTTAATTTTGGCCCGGATACCGCGCCATATTATGGACGTTAATTTTGGCACGGATACCGCGCCATATTGTGGACGTTAATTTTGGCACGAATACCGCGCCATATTATGGACGTTAATTTTGGCACGGATAGCACGCCATATTATGGACGTTAATTTTGGCACGGATACCGCACCATATTATGGACGTTAATTTTGGCACGGATACCGCGCCATATTATGGACGTTAATTTTGGCACGGATACCGCGCCATATTATGGATGTTAATTTTGGCACGGATACCGCGCCATATTATGGACGTTCATTTTGGCACGGATACCGCGCCATATTATGGACGTTAATTTTAGTATGGATACCGCGCCATAATATGGACGTTAATTTTGGCATGGATAGAGCGCCATATTGTAGACGTTAATTTTGGCATCGATACCGCGCCATATTATGGACGTTAATTTAGGTATGGATACCGTGCCATATTATGGATGTTAATTTTGGCACGGATACTGCGCCATATTATGGACGTTAATTTTGGCATGGATACCGCGCTATGGACGTTAATTTTGGCACGGATACCGCGCCATATTATGGACGTTAATTTTGGCACGGATACCGCGCCATATTATGGACGTTAATTTTGGCACGGATACTGCGCCATATTATGGACGTTCTTTTTGGCACGGATACCGCGCCAAATTATGGACGTTAATTTTAGTATGGATACCGCGCCATAATATGGACGTTAATTTTGGCATGGATAGGGCGCCATATTGTAGACGTTAATTTTGGCATCGATACCGCGCCATATTATGGACGTTAATTTAGGTATGGATACCGTGCCATATTATGGACGTTAATTTTGGCACGGATACCGCGCCATATTATGGACGTTAATTTTGGCACGGATACCGCGCCATATTATGGACGTTAATTTTGGCATGGATACCGCGCCATATTATGGACGTTAATTTTGGCACGGATACCGCGCCATATTGTGGACGTTAATTTTGGCACGGATACCGCGCCATATTATGGACGTTAATTTTGGCACGGATAGCACGCCATATTATGGACGTTAATTTTGGCACAGATACCGCGCCTTATTATGGACGTTAATTTTGGCACGGATACTGCGCCATATTATGGACGTTAATTTTGGCACGGATACCGCGCCATATTATGGACGTTAATTTAGGTATGGATACCGCGCCATATTATGGACGTTAATTTCGGTAATGATACCGCACCATATTATGGACGTTAATTTTGGCATGGATACCGTGCCATATTATGGACGTTAATTTAGGTATGGATACCGCACCATATTATGGACGTTAATTTTGGCATGGATACCGTGCCTTATTATGGATGTTAATTTTCGTATGGATACCGCGCCATAATATGGACGTTAATTTTGGCATGGATACGGCGCCATATTATGGACGTTAATTTTAGTATGGATACCGTGCCATAATATGGACGTTAATTTTGGCATGGATACCGCGCCATATTATGGACGTTAATTTTAGTATGGATACCGCGCCATATTATGGATGTTAATTTAGGTAATGATACCGCACCATATTATGGACGTTAATTTTGGCATGGATACCGCACCATATTATGGACGTTAATTTTGGCACGGATACTGCGCCATATTGTGGACGTTAATTTTTGCACGGATACTGCGCCATATTCTGGACGTTAATTTTGGCACGGATAGTGCTCCATATTATGGACGTTAATTTTGGCACGGATACCGCGCCATATTATGGACGTTAATTTTGGCACGGATACCGCGCCATATTATGGACGTTAATTTTGACACGGATACCGCGCCATATTAGGGACGTTAATTTGGGCATGGATACCGCGCCATATTATGGACGTTAATTTAGGTATGGATACCGCGCCATATATGGACGTTAATTTAGGTATGGATACCGCGCCATATTATGGACGTTAATTTCGGTAATGATACCGCACCATATTATGGACGTTAATTTTGGCATGGATACCGCGCCATATTATGGACGTTAATTTAGGTATGGATACCGCACCATATTATGGACGTTAATTTTGGCATGGATACCGTGCCTTATTATGGACGTTAATTTTCGTATGGATACCGCGCCATAATATGGACGTTAATTTTGGCATGGATAGGGTGCCATATTGTAGACGTTAATTTTGGCATCGATACCGCGCCATATTATGGACGTTAATTTAGGTATGGATACCGTGCCATATTATGGACGTTAATTTTGGCACGGATAACGCGTCATATTATGGACGTTAATTTTGTCACGGATACTGCGCCATATTATGGACGTTAATTTTGGCACGGATACCGCGCCATATTATGGACGTTAATTTTGGCACGGATACCGCGCCATATTATGGACGTTAATTTTGGCACGGATACCGCGCCATATTGTGGACGTTAATTTTGGCACGGATACCGCGCCATATTGTGGACGTTAATTTTGGCACGGATAGCGCGCCATATTATGGACGTTAATTTTGGCACGGATAGCGCGCCATATTATGGACGTTAATTTTGGCACGGATACTGCGCCTTATTATGGACGTTAATTTTGGCACGGATACCGCGCCATATTATGGACGTTAATTTTGGCACGGATACCGCACCATATTATGGACGTTAATTTGGGCATGGATACCGCGCCATATTATGGACGTTAATTTGGGTATGGATACCGCGCCATATTATGGACTTTAATTTAGGTGCATGTAATATGGTGCGGTATCCATACCTAAATTAACGTCCATAATATGGCGCGGTATCCATGCCAAAATTAACGTCCATAATATGGCACGGCATTCATGCCAAAATTAACGTCCATAATATGGCGCGGTATCCGTGCCAAAATTAACGTCCATAATATGGCGCGGTATCCGTGCCAAAATGAACGTCCATAATATGCCGCGGTATCCGTGCCAAAATGAACGTCCATAATATGGCGCGGTATCCATGCCAAAATTAATGTCCTTAATATGGCGCGGTATCTATGCCAAAATTAACGTCCATAATATGCCACGGTATCCATGCCAAAATAATTAACGTCCATAATATGGCGCGGTATCCATGCCAAAATTAACGTCCATAATAAGGCGCGGTATCCATGCCAAAATTAACGTCCATAATATGGCGCGGTATCCATGCCAATTTTAACGTCCATAATATGGTGCGGTATCCATGCCAAAATTAACGTCCATAATATGGTGCGGTATCCATACCTAAATTAACGTCCACAATATGGCGCGGTATCCATGCCAAAATTAACGTCCATAATATGGCGCGGTATCCATGCCAAAATTAACGTTCATAATATGGCGCGGTATCCATGACAAAATTAACGTCCATAATATGGCGCGGTATCCATGGCAAAATTAACATCCATAATATGGCGCGGTATCCATGCCAAAATTAACGTCCATAATATGGCGCGGTATCCATGCCAAAATTAACGTCCATAATATGGCGCGGTATTCATGCCAAAATTAACGTCCATAATATGGCGCGGTATCCGTGCCAAAATTAACGTCCATAATATGGCGCGGTATCCGTGCCAAAATTAACGTCCATAATATGGCGCGGTATCCATGCCAAAATTAACGTCCATAATATGGCGCGGTATCCATGCCAAAATTAACGTCCATAATATGGCGCGGTATCCGTGCCAAAATTAACGTCCATAATATGGCGCGGTATCCGTGCCAAAATTAACGTCCATAATATGGCGCGGTATCCGTGCCAAAATTAACGTCCATAATATGGCGCGGTATCCGTGCCAAAATTAACGTCCATAATATGGCGCGGTATCCGTGCCAAAATTAACGTCCATAATATGGCGCGGTATCCGTGCCAAAATTAACGTCCATAATATGGCGCGGTATCCGTGCCAAAATTAACATCCATAATATGGCGCGGTATCCGTGCCAAAATTAACATCCATAATATGGCGCGGTATCCATGCCAAAATAATTAACGTCCATAATATGGCGCGGTATCCATGCCAAAATTAACGTCCATAATAAGGCGCGGTATCCATGCCAAAATTAACGTCCATAATATGGTGCGGTATCCATACCTAAATTAACGTCCACAATATGGCGCGGTATCCATGTCAAAATTAACGTCCATAATATGGCGCGGTATCCATGCCAAAATTAACGCCCATAATATGGCGCGGTATCCATGCCAAAATTAACGTCCATAATATGGCACGGTGTCCATGCCAAAATTAACATTCATAATATGGCATGGTATCCATGACAAAATTAACGTCCATAATATGGCGCGGTATCCATGCCAAAATTAACTTACATAATATGGCGCGGTATCCATGCCAAAATTAACGTCCATAATATGGCGCGGTATCCATGCCAAAATTAACGTCCATAATATGGCGCGGTATTCATGCCAAAATTAACGTCCATAATATGGCGCGGTATCCGTGCCAAAATTAACGTCCATAATATGGCGCGGTATCCGTGCCAAAATTAACGTCCATAATATGGCGCGGTATCCGTGCCAAAATTAACGTCCATAATATGGCGCGGTATCCATGCCAAAATGAACGTCCATAATATGGCGCGGTACCCGTGCCAAAATGAACGTCCATAATATGGCGCGGTATCCGTGCCAAAATGAACGTCCATAATATGGCGCGGTATCCGTGCCAAAATGAACGTCCATAATATGGCGCGGTATCCGTGCCAAAATTAACGTCCATAGCGCGGTATCCATGCCAAAATTAACGTCCATAATATGGCGCGGTATCCGTGCCAAAATTAACGTCCATAATATGGCGCGGTATCCGTGCCAAAATTAACGTCCATAATATGGCGCGGTATCCGTGCCAAAATTAACGTCCATAATATGGCGCAGTATCCGTGCCAAGATGAACGTCCATATCCGCGCCATATTATGGACGTTAATTTTGGCATGGATACCGCGCCATATTATGGACGTTAATTTTGGCATGGATACCGCGCCATATTGTGGACGTTAATTTAGGTATGGATACCGCACCATATTATGGACGTTAATTTTGGCATGGATACCGCGCCATATTATGGACGTTAAAATTGGCATGGATACCGCGCCATATTATGGACTTTAATTTTGGCATATCAAAATTAACGTCCATAATATGGCGCGGTATCCATGGCAAAATTAACGTCAATAATATGGCATGGTATCCATGCCAAAATTAACAGCCATAATATGCCACGGTATCCATACTAAAATTAACGTCCATAATATGGCGTGGTATCCGTGCCAAAATGAACGTCCATAATATGGCGCAGTATCCGTGCCAAAATTAACGTCCATAATATGGCGCGGTATCCGTGCCAAAATTAACGTCCATAATATGGCGCGGTATCCGTGCCAAAATTAACGTCCATAATATGGCGCGGTATCCGTGCCAAAATTAACGTCCATAATATGGCGCGGTATCCGTGCCAAAATTAACGTCCATAATATGGCGCGGTATCCGTGCCAAAATTAACATCCATAATATGGCGCGGTATCCGTGCCAAAATTAACATCCATAATATGGCGCGGTATCCATGCCAAAATAATTAACGTCCATAATATGGCGCGGTATCCATGCCAAAATTAACGTCCATAATAAGGCGCGGTATCCATGCCAAAATTAACGTCCATAATATGGTGCGGTATCCATACCTAAATTAACGTCCACAATATGGCGCGGTATCCATGCCAAAATTAACGTCCATAATATGGCGCGGTATCCATGCCAAAATTAACGCCCATAATATGGCGCGGTATCCATGCCAAAATTAACGTCCATAATATGGCACGGTATCCATGCCAAAATTAACATTCATAATATGGCATGGTATCCATGACAAAATTAACGTCCATAATATGGCGCGGTATCCATGCCAAAATTAACTTCCATAATATGGCGCGGTATCCATGCCAAAATTAACGTCCATAATATGGCGCGGTATCCATGCCAAAATTAACGTCCATAATATGGCGCGGTATTCATGCCAAAATTAACGTCCATAATATGGCGCGGTATCCGTGCCAAAATTAACGTCCATAATATGGCGCGGTATCCGTGCCAAAATTAACGTCCATAATATGGCGCGGTATCCGTGCCAAAATTAACGTCCATAATATGGCGCGGTATCCATGCCAAAATGAACGTCCATAATATGGCGCGGTACCCGTGCCAAAATGAACGTCCATAATACGGCGCGGTATCCGTGCCAAAATGAACGTCCATAATATGGCGCGGTATCCGTGCCAAAATGAACGTCCATAATATGGCGCGGTATCCGTGCCAAAATTAACGTCCATAGCGCGGTATCCGTGCCAAAATTAACGTCCATAATATGGCGCGGTATCCGTGCCAAAATTAACGTCCATAATATGGCGCGGTATCCGTGCCAAAATTAACGTCCATAATATGGCGCGGTATCCGTGCCAAAATTAACGTCCATAATATGGCGCAGTATCCGTGCCAAGATGAACGTCCATATCCGCGCCATATTATGGACGTTAATTTTGGCATGGATACCGCGCCATATTGTGGACGTTGATTTAGGTATGGATACCGCACCATATTATGGACGTTAATTTTGGCATGGATACCGCGCCATATTATGGACGTTAAAATTGGCATGGATACCGCGCCATATTATGGACTTTAATTTTGGCATATCAAAATTAACGTCCATAATATGGCGCGGTATCCATGGCAAAATTAACGTCAATAATATGGCATGGTATCCATGCCAAAATTAACAGCCATAATATGCCACGGTATCCATACTAAAATTAACGTCCATAATATGGCGTGGTATCCGTGCCAAAATGAACGTCCATAATATGGCGCAGTATCCGTGCCAAAATTAACGTCCATAATATGGCGCGGTATCCGTGCCAAAATTAACGTCCATAATATGGCGCAGTATCCGTGCCAAAATTAACGTCCATAATATGGCGCTGTATCCGTGCCAAAATTAACGACCATAATATGGCGCGGTATCCGTGCCAAAATTAACGTCCATAATATGGCGCGGTATCCGTGTCAAAATTAACGTCCATAATATGGCACGGTATCCGTGCCAAAATTAACGTCCATAATATGGTGCGGTAACCATGCCAAAATTAACGTCCATAATATGGTGCGGTATCATTACCTAAATTAACGTCCATAATATGGCGCGGTATCCGTGCCAAAATTAATGTCCATAATATGGTGCGGTATCCGTGCCAAAATTAACGTCCATAATATGGCGCGGTATCCATGCCAAAATTAACGTCCATAATATGGCGCACTATCCGTGCTAAAATTAACGTCCATAATATGGCGCGGTATCCGTGCCAAAATTAACATCCACAATATGGCGCGGTATCTGTGCCAAAATTAACGTCCATAATATGGCGCGGTATCCGGGCCAAAATTAACGTCCATAATATGGCGCGGTATCCGTGCCAAAATTAACGTCCATAATATGGCGTGGTATCCGTGTCAAAATTAACGTCCATAATATGGCGCGGTATCCGTGCCAAAATTAACGTCCATAATATGGCGCGGTATCCATGCCAAAATTAGCGTCTATAATATGGTGCAGTATCCATACCTAAATTATCGTCCATAATATGGTGCGGTATCCATGCCAAAATTAACTTACATAATATGGCGTGGTATCGATGCCAAAATTAACGTCTATAATATGGCGCGGTATCCGTGCCAAAATTAACGTCCATAATATGGCGCGGTATCCGTGCCAAAATTAACGTCCATAATATGGCGCGGTATCCGTGCCAAAATGAACGTCCATAATATGGCGCGGTACCCGTGCCAAAATGAACGTCCATAATATGGCGCGGTATCCGTGCCAAAATGAACGTCCATAATATGGCGCGGTATCCGTGCCAAAATGAACGTCCATAATATGGCGCGGTATCCGTGCCAAAATTAACGTCCATAGCGCGGTATCCGTGCCAAAATTAACGTCCATAATATGGCGCGGTATCCGTGCCAAAATTAACGTCCATAATATGGCGCGGTATCCGTGCCAAAATTAACGTCCATAATATGCCACGGTATCCATACTAAAATTAACGTCCATAATATGGCGTGGTATCCGTGCCAAAATGAACGTCCATAATATGGCGCAGTATCCGTGCCAAAATTAACGTCCATAATATGGCGCGGTATCCGTGCCAAAATTAACGTCCATAATATGGCGCGGTATCCGTGCCAAAATTAACGTCCATAATATGGCGCGGTATCCGTGCCAAAATTAACGTCCATAATATGGCGCGGTATCCGTGCCAAAATTAACGTCCATAATATGGCGCGGTATCCGTGCCAAAATTAACATCCATAATATGGCGCGGTATCCGTGCCAAAATTAACATCCATAATATGGCGCGGTATCCATGCCAAAATAATTAACGTCCATAATATGGCGCGGTATCCATGCCAAAATTAACGTCCATAATAAGGCGCGGTATCCATGCCAAAATTAACGTCCATAATATGGTGCGGTATCCATACCTAAATTAACGTCCACAATATGGCGCGGTATCCATGCCAAAATTAACGTCCATAATATGGCGCGGTATCCATGCCAAAATTAACGCCCATAATATGGCGCGGTATCCATGCCAAAATTAACGTCCATAATATGGCACGGTATCCATGCCAAAATTAACATTCATAATATGGCATGGTATCCATGACAAAATTAACGTCCATAATATGGCGCGGTATCCATGCCAAAATTAACTTCCATAATATGGCGCGGTATCCATGCCAAAATTAACGTCCATAATATGGCGCGGTATCCATGCCAAAATTAACGTCCATAATATGGCGCGGTATTCATGCCAAAATTAACGTCCATAATATGGCGTGGTATCCGTGCCAAAATTAACGTCCATAATATGGCGCGGTATCCGTGCCAAAATTAACGTCCATAATATGGCGCGGTATCCGTGCCAAAATTAACGTCCATAATATGGCGCGGTATCCATGCCAAAATGAACGTCCATAATATGGCGCGGTACCCGTGCCAAAATGAACGTCCATAATACGGCGCGGTATCCGTGCCAAAATGAACGTCCATAATATGGCGCGGTATCCGTGCCAAAATGAACGTCCATAATATGGCGCGGTATCCGTGCCAAAATTAACGTCCATAGCGCGGTATCCGTGCCAAAATTAACGTCCATAATATGGCGCGGTATCCGTGCCAAAATTAACGTCCATAATATGGCGCGGTATCCGTGCCAAAATTAACGTCCATAATATAGCGCGGTATCCGTGCCAAAATTAACGTCCATAATATGGCGCAGTATCCGTGCCAAAATTAACGTCCATAATATGGCGCGGTATCCGTGCCAAAATTAACGTCCATAATATGGCGCAGTATCCGTGCCAAAATTAACGTCCATAATATGGCGCTGTATCCGTGCCAAAATTAACGACCATAATATGGCGCGGTATCCGTGCCAAAATTAACGTCCATAATATGGCGCGGTATCCGTGTCAAAATTAACGTCCATAATATGGCACGGTATCCGTGCCAAAATTAACGTCCATAATATGGTGCGGTAACCATGCCAAAATTAACGTCCATAATATGGTGCGGTATCATTACCTAAATTAACGTCCATAATATGGCGCGGTATCCGTGCCAAAATTAATGTCCATAATATGGTGCGGTATCCGTGCCAAAATTAACGTCCATAATATGGCGCGGTATCCATGCCAAAATTAACGTCCATAATATGGCGCACTATCCGTGCTAAAATTAACGTCCATAATATGGCGCGGTATCCGTGCCAAAATTAACATCCACAATATGGCGCGGTATCTGTGCCAAAATTAACGTCCATAATATGGCGCGGTATCCGGGCCAAAATTAACGTCCATAATATGGCGCGGTATCTGTGCCAAAATTAACGTCCATAATATGGCGTGGTATCCGTGTCAAAATTAACGTCCATAATATGGCGCGGTATCCGTGCCAAAATTAACGTCCATAATATGGCGCGGTATCCATGCCAAAATTAGCGTCTATAATATGGTGCAGTATCCATACCTAAATTATCGTCCATAATATGGTGCGGTATCCATGCCAAAATTAACTTACATAATATGGCGTGGTATCGATGCCAAAATTAATGTCTATAATATGGCGCGGTATCCGTGCCAAAATTAACGTCCATAATATGGCGCGGTATCCGTGCCAAAATTAACGTCCATAATATGGCGCGGTATCCGTGCCAAAATGAACGTCCATAATATGGCGCGGTACCCGTGCCAAAATGAACGTCCATAATATGGCGCGGTATCCGTGCCAAAATGAACGTCCATAATATGGCGCGGTATCCGTGCCAAAATGAACGTCCATAATATGGCGCGGTATCCGTGCCAAAATTAACGTCCATAGCGCGGTATCCGTGCCAAAATTAACGTCCATAATATGGCGCGGTATCCGTGCCAAAATTAACGTCCATAATATGGCGCGGTATCCGTGCCAAAATTAACGTCCATAATATGGCGCAGTATCCGTGCCAAGATGAACGTCCATATCCGCGCCATATTATGGACGTTAATTTTGGCATGGATACCGTGCCATATTATGGATGTTAATTTTGGCATGGATACCGCGCCATATTATGGACGTTAAAATTGGCATGGATACCGCGCCATATTATGGACTTTAATTTTGGCATATCAAAATTAACGTCCATAATATGGCGCGGTATCCATGGCAAAATTAACGTCAATAATATGGCATGGTATCCATGCCAAAATTAACAGCCATAATATGCCACGGTATCCATACTAAAATTAACGTCCATAATATGGCGCGGTATCCGTGCCAAAATGAACGTCCATAATATGGCGCAGTATCCGTGCCAAAATTAACGTCCATAATATGGCGCGGTATCCGTGCCAAAATTAACGTCTATAATATGGCGCGGTATCCGTGCCAAAATTAACGTCCATAATATGGCGCGGTATCCGTGCCAAAATTAACGTCCATAATATGGCGCGGTATCCGTGCCAAAATTAACGTCCATAATATGGCGCTGTATCCGTGCCAAAATTAACGACCATAATATGGCGCGGTATCCGTGCCAAAATTAACGTCCATAATATGGCGCGGTATCCGTGCCAAAATTAACGTCCATGATATGGCACGGTATCCGTGCCAAAATTAATGTCCATAATATGGCACGGTATCCATACCTAAATTAACATCCATAATATGGCGCGGTATCCATGCCCAAATTAACGTCCATAATATGGCGCGGTATCCGTGCCAAAATTAATGTCCATAATATGGTGCGGTATCCGTGCCAAAATTAACGTCCATAATATGGCGTGGTATCCATGCCAAAATTAACGTCCATAATATGGCGCACTATCCGTGCCAAAATTAACGTCCATAATATGGCGCGGTATCCGTGCCAAAATTAACATCCACAATATGGCGCGGTATCTGTGCCAAAATTAACGTCCATAATATGGCGCGGTATCCGGGCCAAAATTAACGTCCATAATATGGCGTGGTATCCGTGCAAAAATTAACGTCCATAATATGGCGTGGTATTCGTGCCAAAATTAACGTCCATAATATGGCGCGGTATCCGTGCCAAAATTAACGTCCATAATATGGCGCGGTATCCATGCCAAAATTAGCGTCTATAATATGGTGCAGTATCCCCACCTAAATTATCGTCCATAATATGGTGCGGTATCCATGCCAAAATTAACTTACATAATATGGCGCGGTATCGATGCCAAAATTAACGTCTATAATATGGCGCGGTATCCGTGCCAAAATTAACGTCCATAATATGGCGCGGTATCCGTGCCAAAATTAACGTCCATAATATGGTGCGGTATCCGTGCCAAAATTAACGTCCATAATATGGCGCGGTATCCATGCCAAAATTAACGTCCATAATATGGCGCACTATCCGTGCTAAAATTAACGTCCATAATATGGCGCGGTATCCGTGCCAAAATTAACATCCACAATATGGCGCGGTATCTGTGCCAAAATTAACGTCCATAATATGGCGCGGTATCCATGCCCAAATTAACGTCCATAATATGGCGTGGTATCCGTGCCAAAATTAACGTCCATAATATGGCGCGGTATCCGTGCCAAAATTAACGTCCATAATATGGCGCGGTATCCATGCCAAAATTAGCGTCTATAATATGGTGCAGTATCCATACCTAAATTATCGTCCATAATATGGTGCGGTATCCATGCCAAAATTAACTTACATAATATGGCGTGGTATCGATGCCAAAATTAACGTCTATAATATGACGCGGTATCCGTGCCAAAATTAACGTCCATAATATGGCGCGGTATCCGTGCCAAAATTAACGTCCATAATATGGCGCGGTATCCATGCCAAAATGAACGTCCATAATATGGCGCGGTACCCGTGCCAAAATGAACGTCCATAATATGGCACGGTATCCGTGCCAAAATGAACGTCCATAATATGGCGCGGTATCCGTGCCAAAATGAACGTCCATAATATGGCGCGGTATCCGTGCCAAAATTAACGTCCATAGCGCGGTATCCGTGCCAAAATTAACGTCCATAATATGGCGCGGTATCCGTGCCAAAATTAACGTCCATAATATGGCGCGGTATCCGTGCCAAAATTAACGTCCATAATATGGCGCAGTATCCGTGCCAAGATGAACGTCCATATCCGCGCCATATTATGGACGTTAAAATTGGCATGGATACCGCGCCATATTATGGACTTTAATTTTGGCATATCAAAATTAACGTCCATAATATGGCGCGGTATCCATGGCAAAATTAACGTCAATAATATGGCATGGTATCCATGCCAAAATTAACAGCCATAATATGCCACGGTATCCATACTAAAATTAACGTCCATAATATGGCGCAGTATCCGTGCCAAAATTAACGTCCATAATATGGCGCGGTATCCATGCCCAAATTAACGTCCATAATATGGCGTGGTATCCGTGCCAAAATTAACGTCCATAATATGGCGCGGTATCCGTGCCAAAATTAACGTCCATAATATGGCGCGGTATCCATGCCAAAATTAGCGTCTATAATATGGTGCAGTATCCATACCTAAATTATCGTCCATAATATGGTGCGGTATCCATGCCAAAATTAACTTACATAATATGGCGTGGTATCGATGCCAAAATTAACGTCTATAATATGACGCGGTATCCGTGCCAAAATTAACGTCCATAATATGGCGCGGTATCCGTGCCAAAATTAACGTCCATAATATGGCGCGGTATCCATGCCAAAATGAACGTCCATAATATGGCGCGGTACCCGTGCCAAAATGAACGTCCATAATATGGCACGGTATCCGTGCCAAAATGAACGTCCATAATATGGCGCGGTATCCGTGCCAAAATGAACGTCCATAATATGGCGCGGTATCCGTGCCAAAATTAACGTCCATAGCGCGGTATCCGTGCCAAAATTAACGTCCATAATATGGCGCGGTATCCGTGCCAAAATTAACGTCCATAATATGGCGCGGTATCCGTGCCAAAATTAACGTCCATAATATGGCGCAGTATCCGTGCCAAGATGAACGTCCATATCCGCGCCATATTATGGACGTTAAAATTGGCATGGATACCGCGCCATATTATGGACTTTAATTTTGGCATATCAAAATTAACGTCCATAATATGGCGCGGTATCCATGGCAAAATTAACGTCAATAATATGGCATGGTATCCATGCCAAAATTAACAGCCATAATATGCCACGGTATCCATACTAAAATTAACGTCCATAATATGGCGCAGTATCCGTGCCAAAATTAACGTCCATAATATGGCGCGGTATCCGTGCCAAAATTAACGTCCATAATATGGCGCGGTATCCGTGCCAAAATTAACGTCCATAATATGGCGCGGTATCCGTGCCAAAATTAACATCCATAATATGGCGTGGAATTCGTGCCAAAATTAACGTCCATAATATGGCGCTGTATCCGTGCCAAAATTAACGACCATAATATGGCGCGGTATCCGTGCCAAAATTAACGTCCATAATATGGCGCGGTATCCGTGCCAAAATTAACGTCCATAATATGGCACGGTATCCGTGCCAAAATTAACGTCCATAATATGGCGCGGTATCGATGCCAAAATTAACGTCCATAATATGGTGCGGTATCATTACCTAAATTAACGTCCATAATATGGCGCGGTATCCATGCCTAAATTAACGTCCATAATATGGCGCGGTATCCATACCTAAATTAACGTCCATAATATGGCGCGGTATCCATGCCCAAATTAACGTCCATAATATGGTGCGGTATCCGTGCCAAAATTAATGTCCATAATATGGCGCGGTATCCATACCTAAATTAACATCCATAATATGGTGCGGTATCCATGCCCAAATTAACGTCCATAATATGGCGCGGTATCCGTGCCAAAATTAATGTCCATAATATGGTGCGGTATCCGTGCCAAAATTAACGTCCATAATATGGCGTGGTATCCATGCCAAAATTAACGTCCATAATATGGCGCACTATCCGTGCCAAAATTAACGTCCATAATATGGCGCGGTATCCGTGCCAAAATTAACATCCACAATATGGCGCGGTATCCGTGCCAAAATTAACGTCCATAATATGGCGCGGTATCCATGCCAAAATTAGCGTCTATAATATGGTGCAGTATCCCCACCTAAATTATCGTCCATAATATGGTGCGGTATCCATGCCAAAATTAACTTACATAATATGGCGCGGTATCGATGCCAAAATTAACGTCTATAATATGGCGCGGTATCCGTGCCAAAATTAACGTCCATAATATGGCGCGGTATCCGTGCCAAAATTAATGTCCATAATATGGTGCGGTATCCGTGCCAAAATTAACGTCCATAATATGGCGCGGTATCCATGCCAAAATTAACGTCCATAATATGGCGCACTATCCGTGCTAAAATTAACGTCCATAATATGGCGCGGTATCCGTGCCAAAATTAACATCCACAATATGGCGCGGTATCTGTGCCAAAATTAACGTCCATAATATGGCGCGGTATCCGGGCCAAAATTAACGTCCATAATATGGCGCGGTATCCGTGCCAAAATTAACGTCCATAATATGGCGTGGTATCCGTGCCAAAATTAACGTCCATAATATGGCGCGGTATCCGTGCCAAAATTAACGTCCATAATATGGCGCGGTATCCATGCCAAAATTAGCGTCTATAATATGGTGCAGTATCCATACCTAAATTATCGTCCATAATATGGTGCGGTATCCATGCCAAAATTAACTTACATAATATGGCGTGGTATCGATGCCAAAATTAACGTCTATAATATGACGCGGTATCCGTGCCAAAATTAACGTCCACAATATGGCGCGGTATCCGTGCCAAAATTAACGTCCATAATATGGCGCGGTATCCATGCCAAAATGAACGTCCATAATATGGCGCGGTACCCGTGCCAAAATGAACGTCCATAATATGGCACGGTATCCGTGCCAAAATGAACGTCCATAATATGGCGCGGTATCCGTGCCAAAATGAACGTCCATAATATGGCGCGGTATCCGTGCCAAAATTAACGTCCATAGCGCGGTATCCGTGCCAAAATTAACGTCCATAATATGGCGCGGTATCCGTGCCAAAATTAACGTCCATAATATGGCGCGGTATCCGTGCTAAAATTAACGTCCATAATATGGCACAGTATCCGTGCCAAGATGAACGTCCATATCTGCGCCATATTATAAATTTTGGCATATCAAAATTAACGTCCATAATATGGCGCGGTATCCATGGCAAAATTAACGTCAATAATATGGCATGGTATCCATGCCAAAATTAACAGCCATAATATGCCACGGTATCCATACTAAAATTAACGTCCATAATATGGCGCGGTATCCGTGCCAAAATGAACGTCCATAATATGGCGCAGTATCCGTGCCAAAATTAACGTCCATAATATGGCGCGGTATCCGTGCCAAAATTAACGTCCATAATATGGCGCGGTATCCGTGCCAAAATTAACGTCCATAATATGGCGCGGTATCCGTGCCAAAATTAACATCCATAATATGGCGTGGAATTCGTGCCAAAATTAACGTCCATAATATGGCGCTGTATCCGTGCCAAAATTAACGACCATAATATGGCGCGGTATCCGTGCCAAAATTAACGTCCATAATATGGCGCGGTATCCGTGCCAAAATTAACGTCCATAATATGGCACGGTATCCGTGCCAAAATTAACGTCCATAATATGGCGCGGTATCGATGCCAAAATTAACGTCCATAATATGGTGCGGTATCCATGCCAAAATTAACTTACATAATATGGCGCGGTATCGATGCCAAAATTAACGTCTATAATATGGCGCGGTATCCGTGCCAAAATTAACGTCCATAATATGGCGCGGTATCCGTGCCAAAATTAACGTCCATAATATGGTGCGGTATCCGTGCCAAAATTAACGTCCATAATATGGCGCGGTATCCATGCCAAAATTAACGTCCATAATATGGCGCACTATCCGTGCTAAAATTAACGTCCATAATATGGCGCGGTATCCGTGCCAAAATTAACATCCACAATATGGCGCGGTATCTGTGCCAAAATTAACGTCCATAATATGGCGCGGTATCCGGGCCAAAATTAACGTCCATAATATGGCGCGGTATCCGTGCCAAAATTAACGTCCATAATATGGCGTGGTATCCGTGCCAAAATTAACGTCCATAATATGGCGCGGTATCCGTGCCAAAATTAACGTCCATAATATGGCGCGGTATCCGTGCCAAAATTAACGTCCATAATATGGCGCGGTATCCATGCCAAAATGAACGTCCATAATATGGCGCGGTACCCGTGCCAAAATGAACGTCCATAATATGGCACGGTATCCGTGCCAAAATGAACGTCCATAATATGGCGCGGTATCCGTGCCAAAATGAACGTCCATAATATGGCGCGGTATCCGTGCCAAAATTAACGTCCATAGCGCGGTATCCGTGCCAAAATTAACGTCCATAATATGGCGCGGTATCCGTGCCAAAATTAACGTCCATAATATGGCGCGGTATCCGTGCCAAAATTAACGTCCATAATATGGCGCAGTATCCGTGCCAAGATGAACGTCCATATCCGCGCCATATTATGGACGTTAAAATTGGCATGGATACCGCGCCATATTATGGACTTTAATTTTGGCATATCAAAATTAACGTCCATAATATGGCGCGGTATCCATGGCAAAATTAACGTCAATAATATGGCATGGTATCCATGCCAAAATTAACAGCCATAATATGCCACGGTATCCATACTAAAATTAACGTCCATAATATGGCGCGGTATCCGTGCCAAAATGAACGTCCATAATATGGCGCAGTATCCGTGCCAAAATTAACGTCCATAATATGGCGCGGTATCCGTGCCTAAATTAACGTCCATAATATGGCGCGGTATCCGTGCCAAAATTAACGTCCATAATATGGCGCGGTATCCGTGCCAAAATTAACATCCATAATATGGCGTGGAATTCGTGCCAAAATTAACGTCCATAATATGGCGCTGTATCCGTGCCAAAATTAACGACCATAATATGGCGCGGTATCCGTGCCAAAATTAACGTCCATAATATGGCGCGGTATCCGTGCCAAAATTAACGTCCATAATATGGCACGGTATCCGTGCCAAAATTAACGTCCATAATATGGCGCGGTATCGATGCCAAAATTAACGTCCATAATATGGTGCGGTATCATTACCTAAATTAACGTCCATAATATGGCGCGGTATCCATGCCTAAATTAACGTCCATAATATGGCGCGGTATCCATACCTAAATTAACGTCCATAATATGGCGCGGTATCCATGCCCAAATTAACGTCCATAATATGGTGCGGTATCCGTGCCAAAATTAATGTCCATAATATGGCGCGGTATCCATACCTAAATTAACATCCATAATATGGTGCGGTATCCATGCCCAAATTAACGTCCATAATATGGCGCGGTATCCGTGCCAAAATTAATGTCCATAATATGGTGCGGTATCCGTGCCAAAATTAACGTCCATAATATGGCGTGGTATCCATGCCAAAATTAACGTCCATAATATGGCGCACTATCCGTGCCAAAATTAACGTCCATAATATGGCGCGGTATCCGTGCCAAAATTAACATCCACAATATGGCGCGGTATCCGTGCCAAAATTAACGTCCATAATATGGCGCGGTATCCATGCCAAAATTAGCGTCTATAATATGGTGCAGTATCCCCACCTAAATTATCGTCCATAATATGGTGCGGTATCCATGCCAAAATTAACTTACATAATATGGCGCGGTATCGATGCCAAAATTAACGTCTATAATATGGCGCGGTATCCGTGCCAAAATTAACGTCCATAATATGGCGCGGTATCCGTGCCAAAATTAACGTCCATAATATGGTGCGGTATCCGTGCCAAAATTAACGTCCATAATATGGCGCGGTATCCATGCCAAAATTAACGTCCATAATATGGCGCACTATCCGTGCTAAAATTAACGTCCATAATATGGCGCGGTATCCGTGCCAAAATTAACATCCACAATATGGCGCGGTATCTGTGCCAAAATTAACGTCCATAATATGGCGCGGTATCCGGGCCAAAATTAACGTCCATAATATGGCGCGGTATCCGTGCCAAAATTAACGTCCATAATATGGCGTGGTATCCGTGCCAAAATTAACGTCCATAATATGGCGCGGTATCCGTGCCAAAATTAACGTCCATAATATGGCGCGGTATCCATGCCAAAATTAGCGTCTATAATATGGTGCAGTATCCATACCTAAATTATCGTCCATAATATGGTGCGGTATCCATGCCAAAATTAACTTACATAATATGGCGTGGTATCGATGCCAAAATTAACGTCTATAATATGACGCGGTATCCGTGCCAAAATTAACGTCCATAATATGGCGCGGTATCCGTGCCAAAATTAACGTCCATAATATGGCGCGGTATCCATGCCAAAATGAACGTCCATAATATGGCGCGGTACCCGTGCCAAAATGAACGTCCATAATATGGCACGGTATCCGTGCCAAAATGAACGTCCATAATATGGCGCGGTATCCGTGCCAAAATGAACGTCCATAATATGGCGCGGTATCCGTGCCAAAATTAACGTCCATAGCGCGGTATCCGTGCCAAAATTAACGTCCATAATATGGCGCAGTATCCGTGCCAAAATTAACGTCCATAATATGGCGCGGTATCCGTGCTAAAATTAACGTCCATAATATGGCGCAGTATCCGTGCCAAGATGAACGTCCATATCTGCGCCATATTATGGACGTTAAAATTGGCATGGATACCGCGCCATATTATGGACTTTAATTTTGGCATATCAAAATTAACGTCCATAATATGGCGCGGTATCCATGGCAAAATTAACGTCAATAATATGGCATGGTATCCATGCCAAAATTAACAGCCATAATATGCCACGGTATCCATACTAAAATTAACGTCCATAATATGGCGCGGTATCCGTGCCAAAATGAACGTCCATAATATGGCGCAGTATCCGTGCCAAAATTAACGTCCATAATATGGCGCGGTATCCGTGCCAAAATTAACGTCCATAATATGGCGCGGTATCCGTGCCAAAATTAACGTCCATAATATGGCGCGGTATCCGTGCCAAAATTAACATCCATAATATGGCGTGGAATTCGTGCCAAAATTAACGTCCATAATATGGCGCTGTATCCGTGCCAAAATTAACGACCATAATATGGTGCGGTATCCGTGCCAAAATTAACGTCCATAATATGGCGCGGTATCCGTGCCAAAATTAACGTCCATAATATGGCACGGTATCCGTGCCAAAATTAACGTCCATAATATGGCGCGGTATCGATGCCAAAATTAACGTCCATGATATGGTGCGGTATCATTACCTAAATTAACGTCCATAATATGGCGCGGTATCCATGCCTAAATTAACGTCCATAATATGGCGCGGTATCCATACCTAAATTAACGTCCATAATATGGCGCGGTATCCATGCCCAAATTAACGTCCATAATATGGCGCGGTATCCATACCTAAATTAACGTCCATAATATGGCGCGGTATCCATGCCCAAATTAACGTCCATAATATGGCGCGGTATCCGTGCCAAAATTAACGTCCATAATATGGCGCGGTATCCGTGCCAAAATTAACATCCATAATATGGCGTGGAATTCGTGCCAAAATTAACGTCCATAATATGGCGCTGTATCCGTGCCAAAATTAACGACCATAATATGGCGCGGTATCCGTGCCAAAATTAACGTCCATAATATGGCGCGGTATCCGTGCCAAAATTAACGTCCATAATATGGCACGGTATCCGTGCCAAAATTAACGTCCATAATATGGCGCGGTATCGATGCCAAAATTAACGTCCATAATATGGTGCGGTATCATTACCTAAATTAACGTCCATAATATGGCGCGGTATCCATGCCTAAATTAACGTCCATAATATGGCGCGGTATCCATACCTAAATTAACGTCCATAATATGGCGCGGTATCCATGCCCAAATTAACGTCCATAATATGGTGCGGTATCCGTGCCAAAATTAATGTCCATAATATGGCGCGGTATCCATACCTAAATTAACATCCATAATATGGTGCGGTATCCATGCCCAAATTAACGTCCATAATATGGCGCGGTATCCGTGCCAAAATTAATGTCCATAATATGGTGCGGTATCCGTGCCAAAATTAACGTCCATAATATGGCGTGG